>NC_056740.1:122402900-122420400 GCF_019279795.1 Protopterus annectens | reverse complement strand
GAGCACCTCCTTGGCCCTCTTCAAAAGGAACATTGATGATTGGATGGGATTTAGGAAATTCACCCCGGGGATCATGTCAGTCACCCTGCTAGACAGGGGTCCAGAGAAGTAAATTTTGTGGGAAGAAATATCCAGGGAATTTTTATGGCTAGGCTTGTATAGGCCCTAAGGCCGATAGCCTAGTCCCAACCTATGAACAAAGACAGACATCATCTGGCTTTTGCTGGGGTAAGACACTCAGCACACATTAGCTTGCCTTGCTTTAATAAGTATTCAGAGAACAGTAATTCTTCAGTCAGTCAGGGACATTTAGTAAGAAAAGTTTAGTATTGTTTTCTGCATTTGTGAGAAACTATCCAACTGTATTATTTTCATATCTCTGTGGTTGAAACTCATGTTTATTGTATTTAGCATTCTCCTGTTTTCTGTTTTATTATTTTTTATTAAATATTATAATATTGTTCATTGTGGCTGGTACTTTAGATAATACTTTTAACATCTTGAGAGTACTTACACTTATTTTAGTGACACTGTGGCCACTCCTGAAAGCCTTGCTGCTTTGGTCATACTCTACGATTTATATTAGCATTAATTTTACACAGTATAATCAGGTACTCTTTGTAAACGCCTTAAGGTAGCTGGCTGCTGGCAGTGTGATTATCACAGAGTCTGGGCAGAAAGGGGCAAAGCTAGCAAATCTGTGCCAGTTTTTCCCAGGTGTGTGTGTGTATGTGAAACTGAAATATCCAAGTGTGCATATCAGCTACAGGTTCTAGCTAGAAGTTTAATGGCTCTGCCACCAAGGCACCCAAAAGCCTACTGTAAAAGTTTTATGTTAAAAATACTGTGTAGCAGTGTTTGTGAGATGATTGCCTTGGGGACAGTCCTCGATCTCATGACACTTCTCAAGATCCATCCATAGATCAAGATTCCTCTTTCTCTGCAAATGGCCAGTGCTCTGCCTCCCATCAGCTGGGATTTTCTCTGGTCACATGGGAGAGTTATTGCATGACATATCTATCTCTCCTCCAGCTATTTATATCCGTATCCTCTCTTAGGGATCTGGCTCTAGTGGATCTGGTCCTTTTGGATATTTCCATTGGAGCAGGTTGGACAATTCCTTGTTGGACATGGTTAGGTATGTCGAGCACAGGGAGTATCTGAGCAGGCGGTGTCTGCACAGCAATGCAGCTGGGTTTTTTCAGTCTCAGAGTTTATGACGAGATTTTGGATTTGGTCAGAATTTTGGGTCTCTGAGGGTTTTGCAGGGTCTCTTTAATTGCTGCAGGTGTCGGGTGAGATACATCCCGAATGGGGCATTGAATGAAGAGGCAGTGCTGATAAATGAAGAGTATGAGGGGAGGACTCGCTCCTTCATCTGAGGGGAAGTCCTTCGCGGATGTGGGCACTTCTTTAGCAGGTTCAATGCCACACTAGCAATGTAGGCAATGTAGAAGGCCACTGTCAACACTTCCTTAATGGTCCTCCACCTATGATCTGTCCTTCTGGTTATTACCTTTTCTGTAGTTAATGGTTATCTTGTTTTTGGAAGGGTATATTCAGGCCATTTTTAACATTTAACTTCAGGCCATGTTTGGCACCAGTTTCTTCAGGCGTGAGACCCTCTGATATCTATTTTGTCCGATGACCTCTGAAGGATATACGTGTTTTGGCGTCATATCTGCAACTATTGTCATCTAGTCATCTCCTATGTTCCCTGTACTTCTGAGAGTAGATGCCGAACAACAGGGGGCCAGGACTGAGCCCTGTGGGACACCACTTGTGACCGGCTTGGGAGTCTGACAGGCGCCAACAAACTTAAAACCAGTTTGCAATGGGTTTTGTGAGCCCGCCAGTTACTTGTGATATGTATGGGTTTCTTTAAGCTAGTAAGTTTCTCTATAATACCCAGGTGGGGTATTGTGTATTTTACTGCAAGGTCAAGGTAGGCTATGGACTGCATTTCCCTCATCAATGGCCTTGGTGACTGACTGTTTGAAGAAGTTGACCAAGTTTCAAAGGCATGATCTGCCCAAAAGCCAAACTGGGTGGGATCATGTCCTATGTCTTCCCTATCCCTTTGTTTTGAGTTATTTGTTATGATCCTCTGTTAAGCTCCTGGTACCACAGGCTTGTCCAAGCTTAGTAATTACACCAGGGTCGTAGGTAACCGCCTTTGTGGATTGGGACCACAGTTTTGCGTGGTACCACTCCTCCTTGCGCGATCCTGTGGTAAGGCTGCCGATTAACAACAGCTGCCTTATGGGGGTTTAGTTCTCATTGAGTTCGTGCCGGGCACACATCCGGGGCGCCATCCGGTCCCATTTTAGCCATTTGAGATGTCTGGGAGGCTACACTGCTGGTTGGGGGAGAGGGGTGATGTTTGCACTGAACCTGTCTGCCAGTATGTTGGCAATGTCTGTGGGTTCAGTGATTTTGTGTATCATTTGGACTAATTCTGCACATATCTGGGAGTTTCCACCCAGGTTTCTAACATAGCTGAAGAAGGCCTTACTATTGCAATTTTTCTCTCAAAGTTGCCTTGAATGATTTTATGAGTGCTTTTTTACTAATAATGATCAAGTTATGGATTGCCTGATCCATGCTGTCCTGGAGGTGTTAAGAAGGCATTTGGAAGCTTGGCTTGTGGTTTCCACTGGCTCGGGGCTTGAAGGATACCACACCAGTCTTGGAGTAGTGTGAAGTTTGTTCTTCACTGTGGTTTTTTTTTTGGGGGGTGGGCGGGATGTGGATTTCCAGTGAGATAAGTTTGTGATCTGATCTCACCAATGAGGGATATACTTCCGGTGTGGAGCATTTTGTCCCCATGTTTGTGATGATGAGATCTAGTATATTTTCTCCTCTTGTGGGAACAAGGCACAAAGCTCCAAAGTGGTCAGTGTGGAGTTTTGTGTTTGTAGGAGAGACAGAGAGAAAGAGCATTCAGCCCCAGGTCTGGAGAATGCTCCCTGTATGCTCTTAAGAGAAATTGTGCTTGGTGCAGACAGCTGCATCCGAAAATATTGTGTGAATCCATTTTTGCTCTTAGTGATGTTCCCTCTTTGGAGTCATGGTGAGGACTGAGTCTCCTGATCACTGGCCTGGAGTAGGGACCCATCACAGGTATTATCTAAATATGAGTGCAGGCCACCCAGGCAGTTATCATAACTCCCACAAACAGCACACCAGTGACATGTACCAACATTTTGGGAAAAGGGACATTCTCTATGGTCATCTTATTGGTGATGCTACATATATCCTGGAATCCTGGTTCATGACACCCATAAGAAATCCAGAAAATCCAACAGACCAGGGGTACAACTGTGCCTAATCAAAAACAAGAAACATTACTGAGTGTGTGTTTAGGCTGTTGAAGGCATGCTTTTGCTGTCTGGATTCATCCAGTAGTGCCCTACAGTATGATCTTGGTACTTGAGTAAAACTAGTATCAGTGTGTACAATGTTACACACTATTATATATAGGAAGCAGTAACAGCTGGGAGAGCATTTTCAGGAACAGCAGTTACCATTGAGGAGTCAGAGGAAGACCCAGCTCGATGGAGGCATGCTCAGTATATTGTAGCACTGGCAAAGAAACAGCAGTTTGCACATAGCTTCAAAACATAGTAAAGCAGATACACTAAGGTAAAAGTGATGCATCCAAAACTGGTACCAGGTTGTGCATACCCATGCATAGGCTGGACATGCTGTGAATCAAACATAGGCAACAAATGTAACAATGTACAAAGGCCCAGGCCCAGTTATCATCATTTGCATAGCAGTAGAGAGGAGCACATGAATGCATGTATTTCACACTGAAATATGTGAGTTTGAGTTTTGAAGGGTATGAAAGTAAAATATACTTTTCTGTGAGATGTCAGCACTGGGGAGCCTTTAATGTAATGCTTATAGAGAAGGGCTAGGGTCAGTGGATGTGTGTGATGTACAGGGGGATGTGGTGGTGTGAGTGTGGGTCTCTATGTACACAGCCTCAGCAGTAGTTTCTGTACTGCATCTTGCTTTACTCAACTGGTCCAGGGCAAGCATGGCTGAGGTTACAGAATCCCATGCATGCCTCCACCCAAAAGGGCTGGCTCTACTAGAAGTTGTACTAGATGTATGATGTCCCTGGCTAGATGGTGGTGTGTAAATGAACTTGACCAACATCTGCAACATGATGTGTCACCATGACCATGGCCATGACTATGGGAATGGCCTCTTCTGGAAGTATACACTTCCACAAAGGCATTGCTATGGAAGTGCTAGCACTGCAGAAGCAGGATCTTAGTTGTCCATGGCATGTTGGCTATCATCCATGGTTATAGAAGTTAAACAGCTCTGTGGATGTCCCTTTACCTCTAGCAGGTGACCCAGAGCAAACATTGCACATTCTAGTGTGTGATTGAGTCTATCCAATCAATCACACATATGGACAATGTCAAGGACACCCTGCATCACCCTCACTGTCTCAGCCATGGCTACAGTGGTACTAGCCTGTGCCTCCATGATGTCACTGCACATAAACTGGGTTGCAGTGACTGGCATACCGACCTTAAGGGGAGGGCAGCAACTATACATCCAGCAAGACCCATTACCCTTTTCCTCATGTGGACCTCTCTGCCCATGAGTGCTAAGGAGCGATTTTGACATCTGTCTACTGATAAATAATGTCCACATTAACTGGTTCACCATGTGATATGTAGGTAACCTGGATATCTGTCAGTCATAGAGACTGTGTCCCTGGTCTGTGCTTGGGGATGTGGTGGTTACACTCTCAGTGTCCAACACACACTCAATATTCCCTGAATATGCCAGCTCAACCCCACCATCATTATCAGAAGTTGAAGATCCTCTAACATCAGGCAGAGCATTCCACAATGCTGGTGCCAGATAAACAATCACCTAGAACACACCAAAGGACAAAATCTCCACTGTTTGACTCAGCACCAAATGTATAAATGCAACTGATATTTACAAATATAAACATTATAAAAAATACTTTGTTCACTACTTATGCAGATGGCTGTAGATGTTGAACCCTTAATGTACCTGTATAACATAAATCAGGCATATTTTAATAAGTTTGATTGTGAGGAAGGGGTGAAGAGTACTTACATAGAAATAGGTCTACATACCTGGTGTATCACCACTGGATCATCTCTGGGGCTTATCCTGCTCTTCTCAACATCCAGCCCACACTCTGGGACTCTGTATGGGTACCATTTTCCTTTGAGAGAGGCCTGTAACTCCTCCATCTCCATAAGAGGTGTTAAATTCCATGGTTCTCCACCTGTTGCCTTATGTTCCCATGTTACAAGCTGTGCTTTTAGTTGGGCATCATATTAAATGTTAGTGGTCCTGCAACATGCCATCTCATAACCATGGCCCTGGCCACCAACCACATTAACATCGGTCACAATATCTTCCCAAGCATACTCACTGTAGGGCTAGTCTGCTGCATGCAGGCCACACAGCCACCATCCATGGATATGGAGAACTTGGAGTACCATCTCATTCTCTATATCTGAGAACTTGGATTTACATGTGATGATGCCCTAGCAGATGCAGTAGTGTGTTTCTGCTTCCACCGTTTTTAGGCTTTGCTCTGTTGATATCGAAAACAATGCAATTGACAGCCCTGTTCCTTCATGTTCCTTGCAAATTGCAACACCACTACTGTTCTCCCTGGCTGTATGGCATACGTTTGCCTGCCTAATAGTTATATATCTGTATGCACACTCTTTAAGAAATGTCACTTACCTAGGTTTACTGAGCACATGTCCCCCACAAAATAATCACATACCATTGCTACTGACCAAGGAGACATGACAGCTCATCTCACTGTTATAAATAGTTTTGCTACTGAGATAAATACAATGTATACAACAATAAACGATATTGAACTTTGGTCTGAATATGTATTCATGAGTGTGTTTCAAATTAAGCTTAACAATCCTTCAGCCCAGAATGTACTGTATCCTTGCAATCCAAATCTGAATCCAACTTTCCCAACACACTTAGAAGTACTGAGCAACAAACATCTTATTGTCAATAGGTTGAATAGCCTATCAAAGCAGCTGCACTACAAATGAATGGATTAGTAAACATTATTTGTGCTGGTGTACTGATTTTTTTTTGAAATGCACCTTTGTCAGGTCTATGAGCGCTACAGGTTTCTTCTATAAAGTGATGAGACTGTGTGGCCACTGTCACCCTTATATCATGCAGGTTCACCTGTCTGAGTGTGATGATTATCCTAATTAGGTCTCAACTCATTAGTGTTTCTGAATTCCTCAATTTGCACAATGAGAAAACATGCTAACAGTCATGCTTATTTATACTTAATGCTGTAGATATGCCTGGGTCATTGTGGGCAGCACTGCTCATGCGAGGTTCAAGCCATGCCTTCAGAAAGAGCTGTAATTCAACATTTAACCATCTAGATATATAGTCACTGCAGTGCCTGAATTTTTAAAAGCATACACAGGGATACACACTATTCCTGTTATTATGATCCATAATAATACAACACCTATGTCACACAAATTAAATGCCTCTGGATGCCCATTAGTGCACAGCAGATGGGATACATGAGACCTGATTTGGACACCAATTCTCTAACATTTTCCATTGAAATTCTTCAAAGAGAAGCATTATGGCTAAAGAAAGAGAGGGCCATACTCCTTTCAGAGCACAGAGCTGGAATGAGGAGAAGTCCAAGATTTTTCTGGACCTTCTCTATAAGGATTACAGCCATAAGCTTATTCAAGAGGACAATAAAGAGCCTTAGTGTAAGACTGAATCCTAGAATAGTTTAGCCCATGCTGTCACCTGTGTCACTGGCATTGTGCACATGGGGGAACAGTGCCATCACCACTGCAGTGGTGTCACAATCTTGACCTCCTATATGAATGGAAAGATGAAGTTAAACAGCAGTTACCACCTCCTTAGTTTAAGTGTAACTTACCTTAGCCATTCATGTAACATGTCACTTTGTACCATCCACAAATATTACATAGTGTTTATTTTATTTCTACATTCCCTGAAGAAATTGAAGTGAATTGGTATGGTTTGTCCATGCAACTTATCACAGTAATCCTCTATTGATCAGAATGCTGGTGATAATGGTTATGGATTTAGGTCCCCATATCAGTTGTCTATATTAACAGCCTTGCTAAATTAAGATGTGAATTTTTGGTCCTTACAGTGTATTATGTTTAACTGTATCATAATCAATATATGCATGAGATTTAGTTTTTTCCTTGTTTCTGTACTTCTCTCTCCCCAGCCCTTTTTGTCACTACCCTTTCTATTACATACATTTATTTTGGTTTTTTATTTTGTTTTTCTTCATTTATTTTACTATTATATGCAGCAGCACAACACTCTGTACCCATCCTTCTGTTAAGGCAGTAGTAAAACCACCACCAGATCACCAAGAGAACCCAGCACATCTGGGTCCCCGCATGCCACAGTTGCCTCCTTTTCTCCTACCCTACCTATACCACCCACTTCAGACAGCTTTGCTCTGGATGCTGGAACAGTTATACCTGCCAGCAGCAGTCCCAGTGGAGGCGACACCTTTGTCACCCTTCAGCAGCTGGCAGACATTTTGGGGGAGATTATCATCAGGAGGTTGGATAACTGAATTAAATGTAGAGCCAAGGAGTTCACGCACGAAAGACAACGTGCACGGTCACAAAAAACATGGAAGTACACAAAGATGAACCGGCACATAGAGGATTGCTTCGAATTCCTTTTATTGAACACAAATATAAACCAAATGTAATGGCTAATAAGCCATTACAAAATCTTTAAGCAACCTTTTTCAATGCTCCAAAAATAAAATTTGTGGCTCAAACATCTTCACCATTTCCTTGTCTTATATAATGGAGCCCTTAAAGAGACATGCACCACACACCACCACAGTAGCCAACCCAAAATAAAAGAATAGAGAATGTACATATGTAAAAATAAATAAAAATAATTACAAATAACAATCCATACCATGATATCAAACCTGTGTACCAAAATATAAATACTACAAAATTGTCTGCATGAAAAATGAATGATAAACATAATACATAAGTCAAAATATACACAATTGAACCTATGTATGCCTGAGTAAATATCAATCTAACAATTCAAAAAATTCAAAAAACAGAATAAACTGTATATAATAATCTATAATCTTTAGTCTTATTCTGTTTCATTAAACCCAGGCCTGAACAATCCCCCTATTTAATAATCCACATGTTCTCCATGTGATTTAATTTAGTATGCCATCCTGCTTTAAAGTTCCTGCGCAATACTATCTTGTCAATAATAACAAATTTGAATGCAGCAGATGGGTGATCAATAGTATGTTTAAACAGTGCATTGGATAAACGTTTGTTTCTGATAGCACTCATGTGCTCACCTATTCTAAATTTGACAGGCCTAGATGTTTGGCCTATATAAAAAGCTAAGCAAGTGGATAAATCACCCAATCTGAACTGCAATTAGCGAAAACTCTAATGTTAAAAACCTTAGAAGTATTCTTACTTGTAAATTCAGTTGTTTTAGAGACATGTTGGCAAGCAATACAATGGCCACATGGGAAACAACCCACTAATATATCCCCAAATAACGTAGTTTGTAGTGGAATGGTAGGAATATACCTTTTGTAATGAGTGAGGTATGAATTAATGTTACGTCCTCTGCAATATGAGAATGAACATTGTTCAGGTAGGATAGTATTGAAAAAATCATGTGACTTCAAAATATCCCAGTGTTGATTGATAATGTCTCTGAACCTATCCGTATTGATACCATAAGTCGTTACTAACCTCAAAGGTTGATCAGATGATACCCTCTCTTTCGATCTATATTCCAATAAGCCTGTTCGTGTCAAACCTTTCATTTCATCCATAGTAGAAGAAAGATTATGTTTATTATATCCACGATTAATGAATCTTTCTGACAAATCAAGGCTGCAAGTAGAATAATCTTGTTCCGAAGAACAAATGCGTCTAATACGCATGAACTGAGATTTTGGGATATTTCAGATGATGTGGCGTGGGTGGGAACTTTTGGCATGTAATAGTGTATTATATTCCGGAAAGTTCCGATGGACAGAAGTAGCCAGGGTGTTATCTGAAAGCCTAGTGACGACCACATCTAGAAAGACAATCTTATCATGCTCAATATTAGCAGTGAATTTGATGACAAAAGAGTTGTTATTCAAATAGGACACAAATTCAGCCAGCTGATCCCTGTCTCCACGCCACACCATCCAACAATCATCTAAATACCTGCACCAGATATCTAGATCTTGAATGTATATATTCCTTTGGACATCATATATAAATGCTTGTTCATAATATCCCATAAAGAGATCTGCATATATCGGTGCAAATGATGCCCCCATAGACGTGCCCTTGATTTGCCAGTATGCTTTTCCTTTGAAATAGAAAATATTTTTACGTAAAACAATTTCAGTCAATTTTATCAGGAAATTGTTAAAGCCTGTAGAATATAAATCGGATTTATATAGCCAATATGAAACTGCAAGAATGCCCACATCATGAGGAATGCTGGTATATAAGGATGCCACATCCAATATACAAAGCCACCAATTGGGCTCCAGTTGAGAATCATTAATGATGTTTAAAAATTCCGTAGTATCTTGCATACGGGATCTAACTTGTTTTAATAATGGTTTCAGGTGGTATGTAAGAAAAGCTGACAGTGGCTCCATTAAGGAGCCTCTGCCGGACACAATAGGTCTGCCCGGAGGGTGGAGAGGGTCCTTATGTATTTTGGGTAGCAAATATAAATATTGTGGAATAGGTTCATCCACCTTCAGTTGTGTAGCTACCTGCTCAGTTATAATTTCTTGTTCCACTGCCAGATCCAAAAAAGAATCAATTTCCACCTTAAAATTGGAGGTAGGATCAATCATCATTTCCATATAGTAACTGGAATCTGATAATTGTCATAAGGCTTCTTCCATATATGCTGTGTAATCCATGACTACAATAACACCACCTTTATCAGCCATAGTAATGTCAATGTCATGGTTATCCTTAAGTTCAGAGAGAGCCATTCTTTCAGCTGAATTAAGATTACTGGATTTGGATTCATACAAAGTAGAAGAGTGTAAATCTTTCATTACACAATCTCTAAATATCGAGACATGTTTATTCATAGGTGGAATGAAAGTAGATTTGCCAAATCTAAAATCAGATGATCTTCGAATAGTATCAGAATCTGCAAAAAATAACTTAAGATTAAGTAATCTACAAAAGTCATTTACATCTTGTAATAAATGATTTTCAGAGACAGGTACACTGGGAACAAAATTAAGGCCTTTATTGAGTAGTCGTATGTGCACAGGAGAGAGATCAAAGGATGAAATGTTAAAAACATTATTGGTTATTTGACCATCTGTTGTAATAGACACTGTAGGGTTGGAGACCCTAAGTCTAGAGTGGTGCTTTCTACCCCCCCTCCTCCTACACTTGGATCTAAAGGGGGTGAGGGAACCTCACCATCAGTAGCAGATGATGTATCATCCTCAGAGGTTGCATCAGATGTAACCTTCTTATGTCTTAAAATGGACCTAGGTCGTTTCCTACTGGTGTTATGTGTATTAGTATTATCAGTGAATCTGACTGTCTTTTGACTGACAAACAGTTTACCTTTATCATAATCCATGAGGTCTCTATTAAACTTATGAATTTTACGCTTCATAAGTTGTTGTTCTAGTGAGGATAAATCCTTGGCAAGATCAGAGATATACTGTGGGTAAAACACTTCTTTACTAAATTTTTCAGCTTCACCACATAAAACTTGAATCTCTGTTAATTGACTTTGTATTATCCTGTCATAATATCCAGATAGGCAGTCAACAAAGTGCATGGAAGCCTGATGCTGGGCATCTGCCCATTCCCTAGATAGTTCAGTATCTAAATTGGCAACTAGGGGTTGTAAACGGACCCGAAGTCCCCTTGGTGTAGTGTCCTTGATCTTGTATGCCTTAAACAGTTTCAAATGCCAAACATTTGAACGTAAGGTTTTTATATGTCTATTAAGTTTTGAAAAAATGGCTCCACATCTATGTTGACCATCTCCTGGAATGTTATTTGAATTTTGTCCCATATTATTGTTTAAACCAAAAACTTTGAAATTATCTTTGTCGGCCGAAAGCCCTTGTAAAATTCCACAGAGATCCATGATTATGATTAATCATCTATTAGATGAAGCTGAATGGTATATATGAGTCACTATCTCACAATAAGGCCTTTAAACCAACCACAGGTATGTGGATAAACACTCAAAAGTAGATAAAAAAAATTGAATATATATGTCAAAAAAGTGTAAGCACATATACACAAGAAATGTCCACAATGAAGCAGCACAACACAATGCAACCAACCAAATTAAATGTATATCAAACCAGTCTATATATATACTAAAAAAGGCCTGTTTACCTTACAATAAGTGGCAATGGTAAAGGTAACGTAATGGGACCAAAATGTTGCCAACTGAACGTCTCTACTGTCAGCAAAAACCAGTATTCCCAATATTCAATTGTTCAAGCCAAAAAACAGGGAAGGAATCTTTAAAGCCTGAATGTGCTAGTCGACCTTCGTCTCTGCTATGTCAATATCTGTTGCTACACCACATTATTCAGAAAAATTAGTGGTTAGCACTTAATATATAATAGTCACCATACCACAATACCATATAACCACCGTAAGGAAAAAATATTTCCAAAAAGTCAATGTTCTATTCATAATATGTTAAAATATTGTTAGTGTTGCAGAAAAATGTTGGCTCAGCCATCAATGAGGACACCCACATGCATATAGTTGCAACCAATCCAACTTTAAAATTACCTGTGGAAGGTCAAAAAAGCCATGTAGGAATAGCTAATCTAATATTGATACCAAAAATATATATTGTAAATGAATTGGAAAATACAAGAGGTCGTGAAAGCAATAATATAAATCAACTGTTGAACTAATTGGACCCTTGACTGCTAAAAAATGTGTATATGTATATAGAGTCAGACTATAAATATAAATGTATATGATAGACCAAACAACAGTAGTATATACTACAAAGCCATGAACATCCTAGCTATATTGTAAACTGCCCTAAAAATGATTAAATCTCAATCCTGGGTAACAAGTATTGATGTTCCTAAGAACACTACCTATATTTGACCAAAGCAACCCAAAAGATATTAATAACAATTTCCTGACGTGTTGCTTGGTCAAAAAAATATATATTAACTATATTGTGTCTAGAATTATAGTCCATATAATCAAAAAAAGCGGACCATATAAATTGCAAAATCAAAAATTATTATCAAAAATTATATAAAACAGTCCAATAGGTAGTCGACTCTCCACGGATTCCTTCAAGTTGGTAGTTATAGATTAATTAAGGAAAAAATAAATGTCCCAGATGCTGTAGAACTCTCACAGTTCACCGACCATTAAAGAATGGCACTCACAGTAATCCCAAATAGTTGCAAGATACGTAGTCCAAAAATAATGTATAAGAACACAGTACATAAGGTCCAAAACATTTGTAATTATAGGTTAAGTGAAGAAAAAATGAGTAGCCCAATTGTTATGAGACTCCCACAGTTCACCGACCATTGAGGAATAACACTCACAATAGTCCCAAATAGTTATAAGATACATAATCCAAAAATCATGTATGAAAACACAGTACCTTGGATCCAAAACACATGAATGTCAGCCAAAATGTCAGTGTAGATCTGCCAAAGTTCACCGACCATAAAAAAATGAACGGTTATCCCGAAAACGTTACACGAAAATAATCCATGTAAAGACACAATACCTTAGGTCCAAAAAACATATAACACTAGGATCTTGAGTCATAATAAACGATCCCACAATGTTTCATGCAACCAAAAGAATCATAGAAAATGGCGGACCATGAGACCAAAGCCGTGAGGTTAAACTGCAAAAGATAGTAGGCTTCTCGCTGCTTGCTTCAGACGCCAATAATCCCAATGTAAAAACCCATTTATAATGCTGCCAAAAAATGTATAAGAACAAGTCTGTATAAAAACAGCACAATAGCAAAATAACCTGCAATCCAGGCGCCCCCAGCGTGATGAAAAGAACCAAATGTAGAGCCAAGGAGTTCACGCACGAAAGACAACGAAATAACTGAATTAGCCAGATGGAGAACCTCCCCTGGTAATGTGTTGAGTCGCATCCTTGTCCAGAACTGCCTCCACCATCTGAAGCAGTGCCCAACAATGATGGCAGTCAGGGTGACAAGTAATCTCCCTCTTTGTTTCAACTGGCAGAGACTGCAGCTGTAAACACCCCAGCCTGTCCACCAAACTAATGTTCACCTCTTTTTTGTGGCTATGTCCACCCTGTTGGTTGTTCAATCCTCCAGTCACCATTGTCATCCCTGTGTTTGCCAGATGTCTCCTTCACCACTGAGTTTCCACTCCCTCATTGTGTAACCACACACCCTATCAGTTATGTTTTTCTTTTCCTGCTACCTGTCCTCACACTCTTACCTTTTTTTATGTCCCTTACTTCCTTTCCCAACTTTCCTTCACTTTAAGCATGAAAAATGGGCACCTGCCCTACAAAAAAAAATGATCCCAACTTCCCCACCTTCATTCTGGTCATTCTTCAGTTATTCACATTCTGTTCTATCCCCACTTGGTTCACCTTTTCAACTCTTTCTTATGCTATCATTTCCAACTTTTAATATCAAAACTATATAAGCACACCTTGCATATGCCTATTTAGGGCTTCCAAATCACTTAGCTTTTGTTACTGTATAGTCCGCAACAAGTCACAAAGAGAGCAATGCCCATGTACAATCAACAAGGAGGGCACTACTCATTGTATAGCAATGATTATGTGCAACCACTATCATCTATGTATACTGTCCTCAACAGTCATTGGAAGTGCAAATAAACTGTGTTGCTGCATGGAAGTTTGCAAATACAGCCTAGGGTAAAGCTAATGTCTTTAGTGTCTCTTCATTAACACAAAATGTAAATGAAGAACTTTCTGCAGTGAAAGTGGGAATGTTTATGGGTTCAAGTTTTCCCAGGGTTATATACTTTTGGTCTCTATCATATTTACATTCTGCAAGTGTGTAATCACTAACTGCTTGCTGTGTGTTTCCCTGAAGTGGTTTGCCTCACTGCTTAGGAAACTTAACCTGCAAATGATGTGCTTAGCTCACGGTAAGTGGGGAAGTCTATATTGTTACATGGAGGCAGCATATGGGCAGATTGTGGTTACAGTAGTGTTTTTCCTGACATTTGCATTATAGCACTGGTACAGTGGTCAGACTCTGTTGATGTAACTGCTTCTGGCCATTATTTTGATACTTTTTCTTTACCACACCCAGTATGTGTTACTTTATGTTTTTTACCTTCACTTAGTTGACATGTATACCTGCGTGTTTCATTCCCCCCAGCCTATTTTCTTCCACATCCCTAATTGTGTCATCATCTGCCTTTGCAGTCTTGTCTATGTTATATGTTTCTTTCTGTAGCTTTACTACCGCCTCTCGCCCCAGTTGTGGACATGAGATTCAGCCTACCATCCTCAAGGTTCATGCTTGAAAGAAGAGGACTACTGCAGCTCACACTTCCCTGTGGCTAAACCATCATCCTAAACAATGTTTCTGCAGGTCCTGGCTGTAGTCACAATGATGAGCTTTCATGAGCATCTCCTCATGCACACTTCTTTGGTCACATGAATTCTTAATGAGCACTGGGGCTCATCTCGTGTCCATGATATGCAGAGCAGGACTGGCTGCAAATATTGTCCCAATTTCTCTTATTCCTCTGGTCAGTTTCTTTACAGTGTTTAAATAAAATAGGTTTAGCAGCTTGGAATTTAGCTTTTGTTTATGTATTAGGTTAGATTTATTTTTTTCATTGTTGTTGCTAGGGTGCAGGTGGCACACTGTATTTCATTTGCTAGAACTGCAGTTGCAGTTCAGTAAATGTGCTGTAGGAATCGCAGGTGTGCAGATAACAAGTGGGAAAGAATTTCATTTCAAGTGTTCTCAACCTTTGTTTGTGGTTGTGTTACCATGGCATTAGTATGTTAACTAAGAAGAGAGAAGGAGTGGTAAAACCACCCCTATGGGATGTGCACGGAGAAAACATAATTTTAGTGATCTTATTTAGGTTTTTAAAGAAACAGTACTATTCATAGTTTCTGCTCGTTTGATTTATTTTTTTCACTTTGACTGAATTAATCTGTTTGGACTCTGATGATGTGATATGAAGGAGATCAGGACTAAACAACAGATGCCAGACTTGGAATGCAGAAAAATCAGACACTGTTTTATTACATTACATTGATTAGTGTGGATTTAGTTTTTTTCTCATAATCATGTTTCTGTTTGCTTTGTACCACAAAGGTGGTAGTTCTGTTTCATTGTGTTTTTTTTTCTTGTTATGATGATAGTTGGACATTCATTTTGACAACACCAGTATGATTCTGCCTTTGATATTCCTGGTACTATTGTGTTAGGTAATGGCAAAAGGACCCTCCTGTCCTTGAAACACCTTCACTACAAATTATCCAAGTACATTTTATATATTTATTTATTTATTTATTTATTTATTTTGTGTATTTTACTAGGAAAGTTATACTCAACTTGTAATTTTTCCAGATGACTCTATCAGGTAGTATTGAAAAAAAATGAAAAGAAAAAGAAGCAAAAAATAAAAAAAAAGTTTCACCAAACTGACACAAAGTGCAATATACAGGTTTAAACAATGAGGGAAAAAACATTGAGCAAGCAGAAAATGTTGGTAACTGCAAAGAGTGACACTAGATTGTGAGTAAAACTACATCACTGGGAAAATGCAATAAGAAGGTAGATTTGTGACAAATTAGCCCCGGGATTCAGTAAAGTTCTGTGCAAGAATAAACTATTCTTGCATGGGATGGATCATGTCCGTACAGCACAGCAGTGCAACTTGCATATTCATGAAGGCACACTGCTATAACACCTACATGGACACAATTTGTGAATGAGTGCAGTGGGCATGTTACAGCAGTTCCCGCACATGTAACATGCCCCCTTCACTCAGAAAGTGCCGTTATGGCACTTTTAAAAGCAAAAACACAGTTGTCTGCAGATATACTGCACAATTGTGCAGTATATCCAGAGAATGCATGCCACAGACATGCATCTGGAGCATGTCACCCTGGGCCTCTGCTAAAAATAGGCTTTGCATCCTAGTCGGACTTACCCGGTCAACAAATGTTAAATAAAGAAATAAAATAAACACAGCACTGACATGCCTGAGTTCCCATACACCACACAAAATGAATGCTAACACAAAACCTGTTATCCCATGAACTTTTAAAGTGCTAAAATTGTCCCCAGTGTTGTGCCCTTGTTCCCCCATTATGGCAGGCATACTCCTAAACTGGGAAAAAGTTAAATTCCATTTAAATCCTCAAAACTTGTTTTTATTAAACCAATCAAAGTCAAAGCAATTTATCAGTAAACCACCTCATCCTTCATGGTCTTTAATGAGGAGTCCAGGGTCATGGTCAGATTCCTCATTAAAGACCATAAAGTTTAACTGTAGCTAAGTGGGTGTGCCCATTGTGCAGCTATGCATAGCGTAGTTTATACATCAAAAGAAGTTAAATAGAAATATACACAATACAGCTAGTGAAACTGGAACAGTGTAGTGGTTAGAGCATTTGCCTAGCATGCAGTCAGTCACGGCTCACACCCCACAGCAGTCCATGTATCTTCATATGTGAAACACAACTAAAATGTATTTTTCATAAATAGGTAGTGAATATTATTATGTATATGTTAACCAGGGTAGTGTAGCAGCCCCAAATGTGAGGTGTCAGTGAAATTTAAAGTTTAAGCAAAATTTAGCATAGCTAAGCGGATTTGCACACTGGTAAGCAGGGCTTAGCATCTACCCCTTTAAGCAATGGTTATCTTAGCTAAGCAGGTTTGCCCAGTGCCTAGCTTAGCTCAGCAGTTCCCAAACTGTCCAATCACAGTAACGGGTAGGAAATTAGCCCTATTTAAACCTCACAGGTGGGAATACAGCTCATAACCAGTTGTAGCTCCCCACTGTAGGCACGATTGCTGGTGTAGGTGAAGGTGTGTACTTTCGGGTGCAGTGATGTGGCATTTAGGAGTCCAGGGTCATGGTCAGATTCCTCATTAAAGACCATGAAGGATGACTGCTGCAGGACCAGTACCAGGGCTCCCAATACAAAGCGGATGCCTGGGACCATCTTGCCTGAAATCTCACTACTGCCACTGGCATCCCTCAGACTGGTGAACAAGTCGAACACCACTTTGCTGACTTGAAGCGGAGGAAGTGAGACATTTTGGACCAGCGGGTCCAAGATGCCCAAGTGGGAAATGCTCCAGCCGTATGTAACTATTAGTCAAAATAAGTGTTCTCCAAAGTCCAGCCTGTGTATGTGATGGATAG
>NC_056740.1:122395400-122397900 GCF_019279795.1 Protopterus annectens | reverse complement strand
ACTATGAACATGTGCATAAAGGCATGGATACCATCATACCCAATAGAACCAGGACCCTCACTTCCAAAAAAAATGAAGCCAATCTGGTGGTCCCCGACCATAAAGGAGCTGTACAACAGAAGGAGGGAACTCATATGGATTAAGGTGAAGTCCCAAGACTGGAAAAAAACCCTTATCAGCCTCAATTACAAGTTGAGATCCCTCATCAAATACTACAAAGTTAGCTGTGAAAAAAGAATTGGAGAACATATTAAAGACAATCACATGGCCCCATACAGTTACGTAAAGAATCTCCGTGGCAATATCAAGATTTCCTCTGAGCTACTAGACAATGGTGCCTCCTAGAATGAAAATGTAATTATTGCCAATATACTGGCCGACACATTGAGTGTAAACTGTACCCCTCTCTCCCCCTCAAAGGACCAATCACAATACCAGTACACTGCTGGGCACCCAGTATTACTGCTGCACAGGTTAAGACACCACTGGTCAAGGCCAAGAATACAGCTTCTATGGGACCTGACAACATCCCTTGCTGTGTTATACATGAACTACAGAGTGATCTGGCACCTCACCTGTATGCCCTGTTCAAGCACAACCTCACCTCAGGATTTGTCCCTGCCAAATTATGCACTGCTACAGTCACCCCTCTCCACAAATGAGGTGCAACTACAGACCTTGGAAAATACTGTTCCAACTGTCTGACAAGCCTGTTATGCAAAGCTATGGAATGCATCATTATGCACCTAATAAACAGGGATATGGGAATCAGCAGACTCAGGATCACAAATAGTTTACTTTTCTGAAGGGTAGGTCATACCTGCTCAATCAACCTGGTCAGCTTCTTGGAGTCAGTCACCTGAGCTGTGGCTGAAGGCAAGGTGTCACATACAGCCTACCTTGATCTGGACAAAGCCTTTTATAACCTTTCCCACTCAGGAATCATGCAAAAACTCATTAAGCTAGGCATCCACCCCTATATCACTAGGCGGGTTGCAAACTGGGTCACAGATAGGACTCACAGTGTGGCAATAGCTGACTCCAAGTCAGACTGCTTAGCAGTCATAGTTGGAGTCCCACAGGGTTCTGTCTTGGGTCCACTCATGTTTGGTATTAACTTCTCTGAAGTCCATGTCAACATGAAGGAACTCTGGCTTACAAAGTTTGCAGACAATTGCAAGTTGGAAGCTATTATTAACTATCCAAGTGAAGTTGGCATCCTACTAAAAGGCCTCACTGAGACCAATGACTGGTGTCAGAGCCATGGCCTTAAGCTCAATGTCAGAAAATGTGTTGTCATCCCCTTTGTGAAAAACCCTGTTCCCATGAATTACCAAATCGATGGTAGTCCCCTGAACACAGAAGGTGTTATAAGAGATCTGGGTACACAGGTTGACAGCAATGTCTCTTGACCACCACATAGCCAGTGTGGTCACAAAGTCCCTCTATGTGGCACATCTCAGTACTAACGCATTAGCATCCAGGAAAGAAGAAGTCATTGCCCCCCTGTACTCTTCTTGACAGAGTGACACAGTTTGTTTCAGCATATATATTCTGATGGATGTGATGTAGGTAAATGACATGTATGCCCTCATTTTCTGACAACAATCATATCATTACAGTGATTTACCAGATAAATGATAATAATCTGTAAAACAGACCAGAAATATGAGCAATAAACCTGGACATCCTGAAACAATCCAGCCAGTTGACAGGTATGCTCAGAACCCCTTTCTGCAATGAATCTGGACCAAGGCTGACAAAGAGGTGGGTGGAAGCCATGAAAATGGGGATGCATCTGAAGCATTTGTGTAGATAAGCTAACACAGCTGTTGTAGTAACACTCTCCTGTGTGCTCTAACATATATTTAGTGAAATAGCACAAGTAATTGAATTAGGAAATGTGCTATGGGTAATTGCACATGTATTTGGAAATATATCAGGCACTATGGGGATGTAACAGCACTGACAGAGAGACACCTGTGTGAATGTGTATACCCACAACCAATATCACCACAGTCACAGTCACATACTGGTAAGTCAAATTAACAGTAGAGTATATGGAATGTGTAAGCAAATACATCATTGTTAGCCACTCACACACTAGCTTTACCTATACAGTCCCAATTCTCAGTGTAGTCTGTCTCCTGACCTTGGTAAAGGACATGTCTCAGTCTGCCCCTACAAACACTTACAGCCAATAGATCAGCAGAAACTGGAGCAGGATGTACAGTCAGATAAAGAAGGAGCCATAACACCTACACCCCACCCATACACAGCCCAAATAACATGTACACATGACATTTGTACGCAATCCAGACAGTCTGTTAACAATGGCCAGACATACACAGGCCTCTCACATGTACAGTTCATCTCAGAATGTACAGGCTCAGAACTCAAATCTATGGCCTCTTCCCTGACATGTCTGTGGGTCTACTACATCACTGGGATGCTAGCAGGAATGAAGGCAAGAAATAATGATAAAACATATGTCTGCACC
>NC_056740.1:122322900-122390400 GCF_019279795.1 Protopterus annectens | reverse complement strand
CTGCTGGTGTTACGACTGGAGAACTCTTTAGATTTAGGCATATATGAGCAGGAGCCACAATGACCACAGGGAAACGAACCAAAAAGTTCATCACCATGCAGTGTAAGTTGTTTATAAATAGTGGCCCCACTTGCCGTATGTTTAAAATGTGACAGGTAGGAGCCAAGGGTTTTGCCCCGCTTATATGAAAATTGACATCGTGGCCCCAAAATGGTTCGCAGCCTATCATTGGCCAGTAAGATATTCCAATGTTTATTAATAATGTTCCTGACCATGTTAATATTTCTCCCATAAGTTGTGATGAACCTGACACAAGTACCATGAGATGATTGATTTTTATCTTTGTTTTTGTATTGTAATAATTCTTCCCTCTTTATGCAATTAGCTCTACTTTGGGCAGGCGCAATATCAAATCGATCATATCCTCTATTAGTAAACCTCAAACTAAGATCCCTGCTGGCTAATTGGTATTCCTCTTCATTAGAACTGAGACGTTTAATACGTATAAATTGGGATATCGGAATACTTTTAATGGTATGACGGGATGTAGACTTGAAGCATGTAGCAAGGTGTTGTATTGTGGGTACTTGGAAAACTTTGGTAGACAAGGTATGGTCTGGATTCCTGTAAACAGTGACATCCAAAAATTGATAGTATTTTATCATAAGTCACAGAAAATTCCAGTCCCCATACATTGTCATTAAGATATTCTACAAATTCCTGCAAGTAACCCACATCCGCACGCCATACCAGCCAGCAGTCGTCCAGATAGCGTCTCCAGATGTCCATCTCTACCTGAAAGATGTTATGTGATGTATCATATATCATGTATTCCTCAACATAGGCCATGAAAAGGTCAGCATATATGGGAGCAAAAGATGCTCCCATAGCTTTTCCTTGTAACTGCCAATAACATTGGCCTTGGAAATACAGAACATTCTTGTTCAGGACATGTTCAGACATACAGATTAATAGGGTATTAAACCCAGGTGTATATAAGTTTGCCCTTTCCAACCAATATTGGATAGATTGCAACCCTGCCCAATGTGGTATGCTCGTATATAATGATTTTACATCTAATGTGCATAAATACCAATCAGGTTCCAATTGGGTATCCCTGAGTAACTGCAAAAATTGTGTGGTGTCCTGTAATCTAGATCTTATAAGGCCTAATAACGGTTTAAGATATTTGGTGAGAAAGGCCGATAAAGGTTCTGTCAGAGAGCCTATTCCAGAGACAATTGGTCTACCAGGAGGTTTTGTTAAAGACTTATGAATTTTGGGTAAAAGATACAGTATATGTTTAGAGGGTTCAGGAACCATAAGTGAGGCCATACACTTTTTGTTGATAATGCCCTCCTCACAGGCTAACTGCAAAAAGGAATCAATTTCGTCCTTAAAAACAGACGTAGGGTCTATGGACATGTACATATAACATTTAGCATCAGACAATTGAGTTAACCCTTCCTGTATATAATCAGCAGTGTTCCAAACCACAACTGCACCTCCCTTATCAGCAGGGACAATAACTATATCTTTATTGTTACATAAATTGTCCAACGCTATCCTGTCATCCAGAGTTAGATTGCTTGCTAACATAATATGTCCTAAGTTCCCAAAATGAATGTCCCTCAGAATGGTATCCATGAAAATAGAAACATGTTTATTCATGGGTGGTTGGAATGAAGACTTGCCAAAGCAAAAGTCCTCTGAGGGTTTTGACTTGTCATCATCAAAAAACAATTTTAAATTCAAAATCCGGCAGAACGCCTGTAAGTCTTGTACAATGTGATATTCCTGACTAAAAAAGGACGGAATATAGTTAAGACCCTTGTTCAAAAGAGCAATCTGTTCATTTGTTAATAAAGCTTTGGACAAATTCAACACATTCTGATTAAACTCTGGCATAACCCCTATTTCAGGAAGTTGTCCAGCAGTCCCTGGAAAGAGACCTGAGTGGTTGGTCTTTCTGTGCTTTCTGAACCCCCGGTGTCCCTTGCCCCCTCTAAAGGGGAAATTTTGTTTGTTTTCTTCCTATTTGGTGAAACCCTTTCATAGGATCCCTCACCATCCGTGAGAGAAGATTCCTCCCCAGAAGTACTACCTGAAGTGTCACCCTTGTTCTTCAAAATTGAACGAGGTCTCTTTTTGGTGCGACTAGGCCCTGTCCTAACCTGGTTGGTATCAGCAAATCTGACTGATCTGCTGAAATCAAATGGTTTGCCCCGTTGGTAATCTGAATAGTCCCGATGGAACTTCTTAATTTTTCGTTCCTTAATGGTTTTCTCATGTTCCATCAGATCTAGGGAAAGTTTTTTAATATTATCCTGATATTTAGAGGACAATTCAAACTTTTGAACATCCGAACACAAATTTTTGATTTCTTGTATGTTAGAATCTACTGTCCTTTCATAATATTGTAACAAAATGTTCACAAATGTCATGGATCCCGTCTGTAGAGCCTCTTTCCAATCTTGGTTAAGTTTATCATCTGGTCTCCCTACTAGGGGTTGAGTACGTATACGTAATCCCCTGGGAGCCATATTTTGTGTCAAATATGCTCTAAATAACTTAAGATGCCAGATATTAGATCTGAGGGTTTTGAATGCTTTGGTGATTGAATGAAAAAACATATCACAATCGACCACAGATGTTTGTCCTGAATTGACCGGATCATTGCTTTATTAACAAATGAACAGATTGCTCTTTTGAACAAGGGTCTTAACTATATTCCGTCCTTTTTTAGTCAGGAATATCACATTGTACAAGACTTACAGGCGTTCTGCCGGATTTTGAATTTAAAATTGTTTTTTGATGATGACAAGTCAAAACCCTCAGAGGACTTTTGCTTTGGCAAGTCTTCATTACAACCACCCATGAATAAACATGTTTCTATTTTCATGGATACCATTCTGAGGGACATTCATTTTGGGAACTTAGGACATATTATGTTAGCAAGCAATCTAACTCTGGATGACAGGATAGCGTTGGACAATTTATGTAACAATAAAGATATAGTTATTGTCCCTGCTGATAAGGGAGGTGCAGTTGTGGTTTGGAACACTGCTGATTATATACAGGAAGGGTTAACTCAATTGTCTGATGCTAAATGTTATATGTACATGTCCATAGACCCTACATCTGTTTTTAAGGACGAAATTGATTCCTTTTTGCAGTTAGCCTGTGAGGAGGGCATTATCAACAAAAAGTGTATGGCCTCACTTATGGTTCCTGAACCCTCTAAACAGATACTGTATCTTTTACCTAAAATTCATAAGTCTTTAACAAAACCTCCTGGTAGACCA
Source organism: Protopterus annectens (assembly GCF_019279795.1). Lineage (NCBI taxonomy): Eukaryota > Metazoa > Chordata > Ceratodontiformes > Protopteridae > Protopterus > Protopterus annectens. The sequence goes on along the minus strand of NC_056740.1, from coordinate 122,387,095 downwards.
ATTGTCTCTGGAATAGGCTCTCTGACAGAACCTTTATCGGCCTTTCTCACCAAATATCTTAAACCATTATTAGGCCTTATAAGATCTAGATTACAGGACACCACACAATTTTTGCAGTTACTCAGGGATACCCAATTGGAACCTGATTGGTATTTATGCACATTAGATGTAAAATCATTATATACAAGCATACCACATTGGGCAGGGTTGCAATCTATCCAATATTGGTTGGAAAGGGCAAACTTATATACACCTGGGTTTAATACCCTATTAATCTGTATGTCTGAACATGTCCTGAACAAGAATGTTCTGTATTTCCAAGGCCAATGTTATTGGCAGTTACAAGGAACAGCTATGGGAGCATCTTTTGCTCCCATATATGCTGACCTTTTCATGGCCTATGTTGAGGAATACATGATATATGATACATCACATAACATCTTTCAGGTAGAGATGGACATCTGGAGACGCTATCTGGACGACTGCTGGCTGGTATGGCGTGCGGATGTGGGTTACTTGCAGGAATTTGTAGAATATCTTAATGACAATGTATGGGGACTGGAATTTTCTGTGACTTATGATAAAAATACTATCAATTTTTTGGATGTCACTGTTTACAGGAATCCAGACCATACCTTGTCTACCAAAGTTTTCCGCAAGTACCCACAATACAACACCTTGCTACATGCTTCAAGTCTACATCCCCGTCATACCATTAAAAGTATTCCGATATCCCAATTTATAATGATTAAACGTCTCAGTTCTAATGAAGAGGAATACCAATTAGCCAGCAGGGATCTTAGTTTGAGGTTTACTAATAGAGGATATGATCGATTTGATATTGCATCTGCCCAAAGTAGAGCTAATTGCATAAAGAGGGAAGAATTATTACAATACAAAAACAAAGATAAAAATCAATCATCTCATGGTACTTGTGTCAGGTTCATCACAACTTATGGGAGAAATATTAACATGGTCAGGAACATTATTAATAAACATTGGAATATCTTACTGACCAATGATAGGCTGCGAACCATTTTGGGGCCACAATGTCAATTTTCATATAAGCGGGGCAAAACCCTTGGCTCCTACCTGTCACATTTTAAACATACGGCAAGTGGGGCCACTATTTATAAACAACTTACACTGCATGGTGATGAACTTTTTGGTTCGTTTCCCTGTGGTCATTGTGGCTCCTGCTCATATATGCCTAAATCTAAAGAGTTCTCCAGTCGTAACACCAGCAGGATATTTAACATCAAGATCTTTGGTAATTGTAGTAGCGATTGGGTGGTGTACCTTGCTTCCTGTTATTGTGGGGCATTTTATGTGGGCCAAACTTCCAGAGCATTAAGATACAGAATGAATGAACATCGTAGTGATGTCAGGAACCAAAAGGAAACTAGTGCCCTATATCAACATACACGTAAACATCCACAGGCCAAATATAGTTTCATGGTCATTGATCGCATTTCTGGAGATAGAACTAACAAACAAGGTTGGCATGGTTTATTGGATAAAAAAGAAAAGTATTGGATTACAACCCTGGGGGGTCTGTTCTATCCGGGTTTAAATGACCACTTATAGGAGATTATGTTTATGCCGTAATAACCTTGTTGACCTATTTTGTTGTTAGGGTTTGGATTATTTTGATATCAGGAATTACTCTATATTTGCGTATGCAAATGACATATATGCATTTTTGTTTTGCCTAGCCCGATTTGTTTATGACACCCAGCTATATGGGTTGGTTAATCAACAGCAACTTTGGTCTGGGTTGCTGAATTAATATAATATAGGCAGTTGACATGCTAAACCATTACTGTTTGTGTGGATAAATATCTGTTGAGTGGATGTTGTTTATGGTTATAAAATTATATATGGATTCACTTATATATGTTATACCACACTATTCCAAGTTTACTTTATTCCCTTACATCTATTTATGGTTGTTAGGTTCTCTACTCTCACTGCCTATATCGAAGTGTTACATCCTGTATATTGTGATTACTAAAGTTTGCTAATCAGCAGTAATTTTGGTATGGGGGGTCTTGGCTGCTGAAATAATATAATATAGGCAGTTGAGATGTGAAATTACCACTGTCTGTATGGATAAATTTTTGTGTAATATATGTTGATTGTGGCCATAAAACTATATATGTTTTTACATATATATGTTATACCATATTATTTTAAGTTTATTTCTTTACTTTTATTTATGGTTGTCATGTCTTATATTATCACCGTTTTTCACTGAAGTTTCACATTTTGTATATTGTGATTACAGAAATTTTCTTCATCTCATTAATATTGATGAGCTTATTTGCCTTATTGGCTGTTGGTCTGTATTTAAATGGATGAGGACAAGGAACTTGATTGTACTGTCCTACACTGAAGAAGGCAATTTTGCGAAACTAGTTTGTTTTAGTACAAAAATAAATGAATATTGAACTCCGGTCTGCCTTGCTGGTCTATTTGGTGAATTTTGATACTTGGTGTGGACCGTGCATTCCCCCTTGCATAGGATTTGGTTTGCTCTATGTTCACTCTGTGCTGGGGGACCGAGCAGTGGAGTCGTTTCATCCTGTCTCAGGGTGATTTTTTGATTGTGATCTTTTGTATACCCACTTGTGTATTATTTCACAGTGGGTTGTACTTGGACATTCATTCCTGTTCCTTCATGTGGGCATGATTTTTTAGTTCTTTAACTGAGCAAAGGAGCCGAGATGTGCTGTCGTTTCATGGGAGCGCCTTGACTGTTGGTCTCAACTTGGCGTCTTTACTGTAAGCTTTTTGAAATCTTTTGGACTGCAGTAGTGGTTTTGTTGGGCTCACCGATATCGCAAGGTGTATTTCCATCGTCCACACTTATAACGACGGTTAGTGCCCGGACTTGTATGGATATTGAACTAATGTAGAGTTGCTTACGGGATGTTCGTTTATTTTGAGGTCTGGAACTTTATTTTGGCGATTCAGGCCAAACCCAGGATTGTGTCGCTACAGTAAACTGTGTATTTTTGTACTTTTGGAGACTGTTCTGAGTATCGGTGGGGATTCTACTGATGGTCGGGATATATTGAACCTTCTCTTTATAGTAACAGCGACGCTTTTTGAGGCGCGAAGGACAACCAAGAAACTTTGGGGACTATACAACCATTAGGGCTTTATATGACATGTTATTGTATGTTTATGTGATTAGTTACATTGGGGAATAGTACCGTTTGTATATTTGAGGGTTCTGGTGGCGTTCTGATTGTTTGCCAAGGACCTGGAATTGGAACAACTATACAAGTTTGTAGATTTATATGTTCGTATATTTTGCATTTTTGAGCCTGAGCAAATGTGTGTACGAACTGTTATATTATGGAATGATTCACGATTACCACAGTGATTGGAGTGTGTTTCAGATTTTCATATGGGATTTACACATTTTTCTTACAGTTGAGGCCTTTGTGTTCCTATATGTGTGATTGCAATACCCGAAACTATCTGGTCTGTGGGGGGTTGTAATATATTTAAACTAGGCCTTGAATCATTGTGGGTTTTGTGTGACTATATTACGGTACTATTGTGCGGTTACATTTTCATATGTTTATATCTAAAATACAACCAAAGGATATTCATTGTTTACGGTCGTTTTCGAGACCAGGAAATTGTTTTTTTTCTAACTCAGAATTGTGGGACTCAAATATCAAGTGGATAGTATTTTTACTATTAACAAACAATTGGTAACTATTTGAACTACTGTATGTTTTTCTGTGCAACCTGATGTTACCAGTTCGAACAAATATAACTATAGATAGATTAGGGCAGAAGCATGTATTTTGATTGAATTTATAGTCCAATATTAGCTTCGGCAAAAATTATATCCAAATAGCTATTGGCTTATGGTACTTTTGTCTATTGGACTATACTTTCTTGGCAGTCAATCCAAATAATATTTCTGTCCAACAGGTATTTGATATAACTTATATGGCTGGTGGTTATTAGCCAGCATCACATTATTGAATGTGAAATTATTATATGGGCTAGGTCCAATTACAGTTGAAATTCAGGTTAAATACGGTTAGCCCTTTGGGGAGTGTTTAACTGTTTGGGACCTGTACTATTATACCAAACCCTTTGACATATTATTGGTATATTGAGCCTTTGGTTCTTATGAGTGATTGATTAACATGCTGTATTGAGCTTTTATGGTACTAGGTCTCGGTATAGTTGGGGGCATTAAATGTATGTTTGTCATTTAGACCATATATTGCTGTTAAGTCAGGTCTAACCTATGTGGTTGGAGGCCTTTAAATACACCTATACATACAATTTTTGTATAGTCAAAAGAGATTTCTCTCTTTATAATATTAGTCGGTTATATGTACTGACTTTTAGGCAAATATATTACATCTGAATACTGGAGACCAATTTTGTTAGTATATTTATATAATACATTCTAGTATAATTATTCAGGATTCTCTAGTATTATACACATATATGGTATTCAACATTGGAGATATATATATAGATAACAAAACCTAACAGGATATGTTGGATGCATTATTGTGTTGATGTAGATCCCCAAATATACTGTTGATTTTGTTTATGAAGGAAACTTATTGTTTAGACTTAATCAACATGATGTTTTACCATGTTTGCTGGGGGTAAATATATCAATATGTGTGGTGTATAACTAACCTAACTATAGTCTTCTAGGTTGTACTTACAGTAACAATATTTGTAATCTATTGCATGTTAACTAATACTTGAATCTGGTGAAGCGGATCACTGCTCGGTCCCCCATTCACAATAAATATATGGTTTATTCTCACCAATTATTCTTCTGTGATTTTACTTTATTAATGTTTTGCATGGTTGAGTTTAACAACTAATGTTTGTTTCCACCTATATTAGCGGGTTTTTTCCAGCATCGAGTGGGGCATTTTCTGAATGCTAAACAGAATATTTTGATCATTGTTAAATTACTTAACATTTAACCTCTGGATAGGTTTCTATATGTTAGCTTTAATCATTATTCAACAGTCGTATACCAAATATAAAATCAATCCTCCTTGTGTGGATTGATATCATTTGCTCCTTCAGTGGTTCCACGCTTTGGATTAAATCTACTGTCTATTGGTGCATTTGGATTTTTGGAGCGGTGTCTATTAACCTTTTGGTTTTTCTGTGTTTCAACCTACTACTGGGTGGACTACTCAAACTGCATATGTTTTACATGGTTGAGTTTAACAACTAATATTAGCCTTTATTTATATCAGCAGGCTTGTTTCAGTATCAAGAGGGGCATTTATTGAATATCAGTCAGAATTTGATGAATTCATTATACTATTTAACATTTAATCTTGGATAGGGTTTCATGTCTTATTGAGAATTATTATTCAACAGCTTCATATCAAAATACTGGAATACTGGAATATATTTTTCCTGTGCAGATTAATGCTTTTTGCTCCCCCAGTGGTCCAAGACATCTTTGTATTGGTTTGGACTAATTCTAGATTTTTGGTGCGATTGGGCCTTTGCAGTATTGTCTACAAATTTCTGGGGAGTTACTGCTTATATTTTGGTTTTCCTGTGTTCCAACTTAGTATTGGCTGTATATTTCAAATATTATTCACAGCATGGATCTCAATAATATTTTGTCTGGATTATGTGCTGATCGGCAGGATATAGGTGTATTTGGCATTGATAACCTGCCAAGCAATGATCCGGTCAATTCAGGACAAACATCTGTGGTCGATTGTGATATGTTTTTTCATTCAATCACCAAAGCATTCAAAACCCTCAGATCTAATATCTGGCATCTTAAGTTATTTAGAGCATATTCGACACAAAATATGGCTCCCAGGGGATTACGTATACGTACTCAACCCCTAGTAGGGAGACCAGATGATAAACTTAACCAAGATTGGAAAGAGGCTCTACAGACGGGATCCATGACATTTGTGAGCATTTTGTTACAATATTATGAAAGGACAGTAGATTCTAACATACAAGAAATCAAAAATTTGTGTTCGGATGTTCAAAAGTTTGAATTGTCCTCTAAATATCAGGATAATACAGTGGATATCACAAGTGTACACAGCCCTGTTGGAATGCCAGGTTTGTGTTCTGTATGTGTGTATGACAATCAGGCCACAGACAATCATTTCATAATGTTTCTTTTCTTCAATGTGACCCCTAAGCTGTACAATTCCATTGAAATAAAATCAAAGGTGTTTCTGGGAAGGTGAGAAACTATTGCCAAGTGAAGATGTGCCATGATGTTAGAGTCCAAACCAAGATGAATGAATGTTGTAACCATCTCAAGCGGTGCATACACAATATATCACTTTAAGGGTGTTCACCCTTATTCACCTGGCTTGTTGTACTGATTATTATTTCCATATGTTTTTACAGACCAGATTGTTATGTTTACAATTGAACAGTACAGGCTACAGGTCACATTAAAGGTGGGAATTGTTTTAAAATGAGTAACTGTGGTGTCATGTTTCAATTGTACAAACACCAGGCATTGTAACAGAAGTGTGTAGCCTTTATATCCACTGTAGCTACACGGGCACAGCAGTACTTGGCCTCTATAACCAGCCCCCACCAAGGTAGAGTAATCGCCATTGGTGGACAGCACCAATACAACATACCACATAATAGGTTGCTATATTGGCTGTACAGGGACCGATAGGTGCAGGCAACAACTTGGAAGCAAGTCCACCTCTATCAGAGCAAGCATGTAAGTTCACAGGTGACTTCCTGTAAGCCTGACTATGACTGCAAATTAAACATATCCACAACACCATGGACAATTGCAACAATGTCTCCATATAAGTTGTCAGTCTCAGAGGAAACAACACACTTCAGCCTGTACTTGGGGTAAAGCACATATCATACACAGGTGCCATGGATATAGGCAACCAGCATCAGACAAGTTAGGTGGGCACATCACCACCCTGTCCACCCCAGTTGTATAGGGGGATATGCACATGAACCACACTCCTTGCCTCAGCTATGGTGAGCATGTACATACTGCCTACTGATGGCAACAACAGCAAATCTCCATGGGGCATAATAACATCATTGTCTGCCTCCTACATGACCCAGGCATGTGCTCACAGCTCCAGCACACACCACTGTCAAACACAGACCTGCCACCATCCACACACCATCCACATGGAAGATGGCCACTGTCACCCTCTACTCAGAAATTAATGGAGAATAGAGGATTATGCAATCAAGTGTCCAACATTGGGGGGAATAAGATAGCTCAGGGCCAGGAGTGTAAAGCAACCTGCTATAGTCATGACAGACTAGAGGGTTATGGTGTAGTTTGATTATTTACAAGTGATATCCACTGTTGATGTGCAATTTGACAACTGTATGAGGTCCTGTGACCTTTTTCCTGTTTATGTCCTCCAGGTAACATGCAGAGGGCACTTCTACCAGCATTCTCTGTTGGGGAAACTGACATCATAATCCAGTATGTGATTGAACATTATGCCCTGTTATTTGGATGGAGAGCAGAAGATGTATGGGAGAGGACCGCCCTGTGGAACACTCTGGCCCACAGGGTAAATGATGCCAGCCTGCACAGCAGAACTTATGAGCAGGTGCAGCATCGGGCCAACAACCTCATCTGCCATGCCCATTAATGGGCTGCTGCTGTAGCAAGGGACCAGCTAGCCACAGGTGGGGGCCCAGCCATCCTGCCCCCACTGACACACACTGAGGAGCTCCTCACCAACCTTGGTGCACCCACCCAATACACAAGCCATGAAGTGAGGAAAACATTGTGGAGGTGGGTTGCAGACATGCACACACACACACACACACACACACACACACACACACACACACACACACACACACACACGCTGGAAGAGGAGCATGCAGGTAAGAGCCCAGTGGGGATTAGCACACTAATGTATCAGACATACATGTATCTGTATTGTATTAGTACACTAATGTAATAGACATACATGTATCTGTATTGTATCCACATCCATGTGTCAGGTCAGATTGCAGTTGTGGATGGGGTTTTCTAATGCACATAGGTGTGCACATCTATGGTGGGGACAGAGCATTGTGTATTATTGGGGTTAGTACTGTAAATGTGCAGTCATGCTGCATCCATCCTGTACCAAGGCCAGAAGTGAGTCTGCTGACAATACATCCCTCTCACAACTACCTGGGGCCCTCTGGTTTTCATATGGAACAGCAGCCTGAAGCTGGTGAATATGACATTGTTCTGTTGTTGCCTGGCAATACCCCAGGCATGTGAAGGGCATACAATTTACCATGCAGACAACTATCACTAATAGCTACAATGCTTTATGTAATAGCTATACTGCTTTATGTGCATGTTCACTTGTGGTGGGATTAACTGCATTGCATCACAGTGGTCACCACTGGGGCCTGTCAGTCATGAATTCAATATTCTTGTAGCATACCTCACAACTTGTCAGTACCAAGATGTCTGAACAGAGGCCAGCAAAATGGGCTGGACAAACAGCCTAAAGTCGGGACATGTGCGACACAGTGGTATACAGTGGATATAAATTGTGTACCCACCCCTGTTAAGATGCAAGATGTTCCTGTCACATACAAATTAGAACCACAATATATCACTCCACACCTCTCCAGCCTTTAATGTGACCCATAAAATGAACAGTTCACTTGTAAAGCCAAGCATCTAGACTCATGTATTGCACCTACAAGGCTGGCCACATGTGAGGGTGGCAGATGTTGTATCAGCATGATGCTTCAATCAGGTATGATACCTCATGCTGCCATATGTGTCAGTACACTCACTATGGCCTATTTGGCTACAGTATTACATACATGGGCATTGTTAAGGTAAACACAGACCACGTCTGACCACATATAGGTTGCAAACATCTGGATATTTCAAACATACCTGTACAAAGGACTGTACAGTGGTTTAACCTGCTGCATTTGAGGCACATGCTGTTACCACACTATATAAAGTTATGGCAGTGGGAAATGGTCACCAGCCATGTATGGTGCACACATGAAAATGGTATATGCCACACAAGATATGATCCTCACACACACACATGAACAGTTGCCAGCATTGGGATTAGAACTCTCGCCTATCTAGGTATTTCAACTACAGTGCTACACAGTTATCAGACATGCCACAGAGATTATATATTTCAACTTACTCCAAAGGTACTTCTAAGTTGGATGACATCAACAGAACTACTAGATTGGAGTGAGGAGAGGTGTAAAGGGTAGTACACAATTTAAAAATGATATAACCCACACACTACATGATTCTTATATAAACACACACATTCAAACAGTTACTAGTAGGGAGATTTGAACTCCTGCCTATTTATTTATTTCTACTACAGTGCTACGCAGTTATCAGACACGCCACAGAGTTTATACATTTTCACTTAGTCCAATGGTACATCTAAGGTGGATGACATCAACAGGACTACTAGATTGGAGTGAGGGCAAGTGTAAAGGGTAGTACACAGGTAAAAATGGCATAACCCACACACTACATGATTCTCACACACACTCTTGCCAGTATTGAGATTAGAATTCCTGCCTATTTAGTTATACACACACACGCACACACACACACACACACACACACACACACACACACACACACACACACACACACACACACACTCACCAGTATTGAGATTAGAACTCCTGACTAGCTAATTATGTCTGCTATAGTGTTACGCAGTTACTGCAAGCACTGCAGAGCTTACTGAGTTTTCCCATGGCCAAAGCTGCTAACTGCACAGCTGAGGTAAATTATTACAGGTGGCAGAAAGTCTGCCTTCAGTTCCACCCTTACGTTGTGCTAGTTATTTCTGCTTTGCACTTCAAATAGCATTATGGCTTGGCACTTCACCGGGTTATTGTATCAAGAAGTGTGGCACACCTGGGAGCTGTAAGCAGTCCTTGTTCACCACAGAAATAGCCCCAGTACTTACTAGTTATGTCTACCCCTCTTGGCATGATTGAAGGACAGTTTTCTGTGCTTTCACCCATTAACCTGGTGCACCTGTCCATTCTGAGGCACTGTTGTAACTGCCTCATGTACACAGACAATTCTACCCTCTAAACTCCAAACACTCAGACCTGTGAGAGTTACCCGTATATTACCCAATGTGGACATATGCACTCTCCAGCAAAGACTGGACTAGCAGGTCAAGAGGACAAGATCAACACCTGCACCACACAATGTGTAACACATAGCTCACCATGGCAACCACTTTGACAGCCATGCCATACAGTGAAAAGCCACACACACCCATCTTCACAGAGGCACTCAATAGACATTTACTCAAACAGCACAGACAAGCAAGACAGACACCCACTCAGACACCACAACATGGCACATGCCAAGGGACACATATTTAACCTACACAGTGTGCCCCTCAACCTAAGTTCCTAAGGGTAACCACCTTGCACAATACAGTGATCATGGGTAACTTAGTACCGAGGCACACACATATCCCACTCACTAAGTTGAATATGGAGCAGGTAACAGCCAAATATCTATCACATTCCGGAATTCAAAACATGACGCAGCCAGTCATGGCACTCCACAACAACTATGGTTATCACTCTATATCCATGTGGCTGTGAATGACCTGGGACACACCTCCCCAGACTATATGAAAAGATACATGGTTGAACTCTCTGATTATGTGGTCCAGGCAGGTGTGACAGTAGCCCTGAGCACTGTACCACCATCACCCAGAATGATGCTGCGGTACTATCAACAGATTTACTGCAACATTGGCTTATGTGTTTTGTGTCATTCTGAGGGAATCCAGTACCTCAAATCCAGTAGCTCTCTGCTTGGGATGACATGATTGACAGAATCCAATGACTTGCCACAGATAGCCTACATCTGTCAGTGCTGGATTTCAGGTACTGGCTAAGTGTCTTGCCACCTCTATGTTTCCTTATTAGGCAGGGTTCCTAATGGAATTACCACTATAACAGCTAGACATGTATGCAATCTGAGGGTCATGCTGCTCAACAGTAGACATCTAACTGTCAGGATGCAGTCACTCAAAGCATTCATTGGAGTGGAGGACATTAACATGTCTGCTGTAATGGAGAGGTGGTTCACAGCAGCAGACAGCAGCCTTGCAGTATCAGGCTATAACGCATTCCACAGCTGTCAGCTCCCAAACATGGACCACACCACACTTCCACAGGTGGTGTTGTCTTCATATTCATTATGAATGGGAATACTTCTAGTTACTATCCAAGCATAATGCATTGGAGATACTTCCAGTACAACTGCCTGGGGTAATAGTGCAATCCAGACCATAGCCTGCTACGGGTCTACATCTATGTCCCTAGACTGTTAATGCAAATTCCTCAACACCCTACCATCCATGATGCTCCAACACAACATTAGTATGAGACTTCAACTATCCCTACACCACCTGGGGAAAGTAGCCAAGCACCAGTACAGTGGCCCAACACTTCCTGGGATTCATCATTTCCAATGCACCGGACTGGCTCATACTGACCCCCAGTAGGGGATGCAACAAGCTTGACCTGTGTCGTCCACTTAAATATGGGACTGTTGCTCATTCACAGTTCTCAATCCCTGCATGGTGAGATTCACACAAGCTGTAATCAACACGGAACTCAACATGTCAGCCACCCCCACCCCCCCACAAGGGTAACCATCTTACAAAACCATCCAAAGCTGATTTTGCAACCATGGAAACAGGGGTGGATGACTTCACTGCACCCATGGCAATGGGAAATAGCTGCATGACTGTGGAATCATACACATATGCACTGTACAAACAGATACATGAATGTATGGTACTAGCCAGAGCCAACAAAATCCAGACACTGTCCTCCAAACACTGGGAGACAATGTGATGGTAACCTGCCATACTAAAGTGTGCAACAGAAGGAGGACACTGTTACAGAGAAAGGTGGTGTCCCATGACTGTTGAACTCCCTTATTAGCCTCAAACACAATCTGTGATCCCTCATGGAATCCCCTACAGACATCTGTGAAGGCGAACATGCAGCAGACACAGACAACAATCACAACAACCTTTGATAGGTACATCAGCAACCTCCACAGCATTAAACACAAGGGCTGTGAGTTACTGCACAATGCTAATACCTATCCTGAGACAACAGATATTGGCCACAGTCTTGGCAACACATTCAGTGCCAGATTTACCCCTCTCACCCTCACAAGTGGAGTGCTGAGTGAATGTGTTCTCACATGCTGTATCCTGTTCCTGTTCTAGGCATCTGTGCATCACCAGGATGTGGCCCTGCAGCAAGACCAAGGGGTATGGCAGTGTGGTAGCACATCCACCACACCATAGGCAGGGTACAGCTGTATCTGCTTGGATTCCCAGGTGTGTAACACAGTGATTGCATTTGTCTCATAGATTATAGGGCTGAGGGTTGTACATAGGTATATGTTGATTTAAAACATCTGTTGTAGAGTAGGGAATGGTACATGTTGTGCTTTGGACACACCTCCAATTGCTAATAATCACAGCCATGGGGATATTCATAAACCCAGCACACTGAGATTACTATTCACACACACACACACACACACACACACACACACACACACACACACACACACACACACACACACACACTTGCCAGTACTGAGATCCATAGGTTCTTTGCTTCATAGGTGCGTAGTAGGTAAATGGGCCTGAAGGCTCTACAAGGCTAGCCCAAGGGAATACCCTGGCATAAGGTCACATGACAATATTCCCCACTGTGGCTCTGGAGTATAGTCACTGTAGTGGTCCCCAGGGGTGGGTATCGTATTCCCATCCACTCATCCAGATATTTATTGTGGGTGGCCAATGAGGTGCAGTGCTTCACATGTATGTGACTTATATTCTCTGGGGCAAGTTGTGTGGGCAGATTGGTATCTTCAGATGTAGCATGCCTAACCTAGTTTGGTGAGACATGGCTGTGTAACTGAGGTAGTGATTGCACCTGCATAGACAGTATGATATGGAGATTCATTGGAATTATTGTAGTCTGTCCATACAGCACATGTGTGTAAGGCATGGTATTCACTTTGTGGGTATGTTTGCAGATTCTACAGTTGTTGCAGATGTCCAGTGGGGAACATAGCAAAAGGGCCACTGTACACATTGATTGAGCTACTGAATGGAGGGTACAGGGTGACCATGTCCTTTAACTTGCTAGATAACACACACTTAGTCAAGAGATGTTACACATCAAAGCACATTCTGATATCAGTGGCACTGTTGTAGTCAACAGGCAGCTGACTGTCAACCTGTGTTCCCCATTCTGTTATAACAATGTCACTGTTCAGTGGACTAACACCAATTTATTACTTCATGTGAGCCATGGTGTTCCCAAATGTAATGGCAGCACATCTCTTGGCATTGAGGTTATGTCCAGTGTTCTGACAACAATCATAGGTGTCAAATGGCCTTTGTGCATGTCAGCATCACATGGATTAGGAATACTACTCCACACCTTACTGTTGTATGCAAACATTTTCAGTCAGGGTGCCTTGGTGTTCTTCTGCACCTCAGAATGGTAGATCCCAAACATGAGAGGACATGGGTCCATAACCTGTGTGACACCAGTCATGTCTGATCATCAGTTTTATATGTAGTCCACTGCAATCACACATTGGGTACTATCTGTGAGGCAGTTTGCAGGAGAACTACTGATATAGTGGTTGATGCTTAGCCAAGTGTGTTTGTGCATGATTCCTGGGTAGCGCAGTATTATAAGGGTTACCTATATCATTAACTATTCCATACTGTCACATAGTCATTGCACATGGCACTACACATTTAGGGCTGTGGATTGTCTACACCAACCTCTATGGTGTTTGACAACTGCTGGCTTTGTAATGTCAACATTGGGACATATACTAGGTCAGCAATGTAATAAGTTAGCAAAACCCACCCCCCAATGAATCCTGTTACTACACAATCACACCCACATGGAATACTGATGACAGAGACCGAGAAAGACACACATACACAAACACACACACTTGCCAATACTGAGTTTTGAACCGCTACTTATCCATGTATTGCTACTACAGTGTTATGCACTTATCGTGCACACCACAGAGTTTATAGGATGGATGTTGTCCCAAGGTACTTATAAGGTGAGGAACCTCAACAGCCCTTGTAAATACTGGAATTGGATGATGTAGTGGTTGAGAGATTTCATAAAAGTCTTTACCCTACACACACATTTACCAGGGGTGAGGTTCAAACATCTATCTAAACATATTTTCAGGCCTTTATGCTATACATTTACCACACACACACCATTGACCTTAGATGGTTTAGGGTTGCCAACAGGTAGTATCTGCAGGACTGTTAAAGTAGGGCACTGAGAAGTGTACTGAGTGTAAATGGGGCCAAAATCTTTATATTTATATATATATATATATATATATATATATATATATATATATATATATATATATATATATATATATATATATATATACACACACACACACACACACACACACACACACACACACACACACACACACACACAAACTTGCCAGGAATGAGATTCAAACTACTACCTATGTAGCTACTGTCACTACATTGTTATGCATTTATTACACATGCCACAGAGCTTATAGACAGAGCAGTGTTGAATCATACCTCTAAGGTGAGTGACATCAGCAGCCATTGTAAAGTATTACACTTTGAAATGTTTTGGCTGTGTATGGACACAAATTACTTCAACCTACAGATATATATACACACACACACACACACACACACACACACACTTTTAAAGTTGCCAGTATTGAAATTAGAACTCCTACCTAAGTAGTGCTTTACACTACAGCATTATGCAGTTATCTCAAGCACCACAGAGGTTATATGTTGTAGAGCTGTCCAAAGGTATCGTTGAAGGTGGGTGACATCAGCAGCAGTCCTAAAGGCGGGGTAAGGGAAGTGTAGTGAGTGTGAATGGCCTCAAAATCACGTCCTTGCAAAGACACACACACTCTCTCACACAAGCACGTACATTTTCACAGATGCCAGGACTGGGATTAGAACTCCTACCTAACTAGTTTACTACACTATAGTATTATGCAGTTATCATGAGCACCACAGAACTTATAAGGCTGCAAGCTGCCCAAGGGTTTTTTTCAGGGTGACTGGCATCAGCAGGAGTGCTAAAGTAGGAAAATGGGGAGTGTAATGAGTGTGAATGGCCTCAGAAACACACACACTCACACACAACTTTATATTTGACAGGACTGAGATTACAAATGCTACATGAAAACTTATTTGTACTATAGTGTTACACAGTTATCACAAACACCACTGAGACTATAGGGCTGAGGGCTAACAAAAGGAATTTCTACAGTGAATAATATCAGCACATCATGTGATATAGGCCAATGGGATGTGTACTGACTGGGAAAGGCCTTATAATGGGATTCTCTCTATCGCTGTCTGTCTCTCTCTTCCCACATCTCTGTGTATATATGTTTGACATATTATTTTATGTTGGCCTTCGATATGTGTGAGTATTCCTATCCAGTGTGTGTGTGTGTGTATATGTGTGTGTGTATGTGTGTGTGTGTGTGTGTGTGTGTGTATGTGTGTGTGTGTATGTGTGTGTGTGTGTGTGTGTGTGTGTATGTGTGTGAAGTATGAATGGTGTACAATTTGGTTTGTGTGCACAGACATCTGTGAATAGCAGATAAGTATAGTCCCCTGTGTTGTCAGACATGGGCTTCATTTCTCTATGTTGTCAGACATGGGCTTCATTTCTGTAAGTGTAGGATCATGCCCAGTTTGACTTTCTATATTGAGTGTGTGCATCCATTCCAGGGAGAGTTGGACTCCAGTTCTGGGTTTTGTGTGCTACAGCTACACCTATCAACCTGTTTCTGCAGGATATCTCCAGATAGGTTGCCAATATGAAGACACAATGGATGTAACATACAAGGGATACTGTAACTATTGCGGTCTGTGCTGCTTGCATAACATGGTTGGTTGCAGCATCGATTTTCTGACATATGTACTGTTTTACACTGTGATGTATCATGTCATAAACTACTGACATATATCATTCTTTGCTCACAGTTATTTACCAGGGAAATACAAGATGAATGAAGCTGAGACCAATATTCTGAGACATATTGACTACACATTCTGGCACACTCCTGCCATTGTGGAGGGGTAGCTACAGACAATAGACTGCTTGGTTCTGTGTAAATGGTCCAGCACCTTGTTAACATGCTGGCTGGGGATCCCTTTCTTGTGCTTTTCTCCACTTAATGGAATGGCCATATCCTGCTGTGGCCATACCTCTCAGCTGTAGAGATACACCCAGGTTATCCAGAGGCATAACTCATATATCTGGTCAATTTACCTTCACATTGTAGTTTACAAGTAGTTTTGTGGTTATTCATTCATGGGTTTGCAGTCAGGGGGTAGTATGGGCAGACATTAGAGTTTCAGACTTCACACACTCCATGACATACATGCTTCTACACCTCCCCTCTGTTATTCTCTCCTCTTCCTAACATTATGAAATCAATATCTCCAATGTATCCCTATAGTTGGGCCTTTATCTCAGTAGTATTTATAGCCTGGCCCACAGTTCTTGCAGTAGGACATGGGGAGGCATGCTACTGGCATTTGTCAGCATGGCCTTCCATTTGTTTTCTGTTTACTGTGTTAGGTTGTTAGTTAGGACCCCCTGACATTCCGTACATTGGCACTATGTGTGAGGCATGGGCCTTTGCCAGAGGACTGTGGGCCATTTGAGAGTGCTGCAAGCCATCTGTAGCAGGCCAGTGAATTCTGTCACTCATATGTTCCCAGGCTGCAAGCCAGTGGATTACCCTGGGGTGACAGTTGTAAGTGGTTGAGGTGTTCCAGTCAATTCTTCCTGTTCATAGTGATCTACGAGTTTGGATGTGGGCAGGTTGCTGCTTGCAGCTAGAGACACACTTGCATGGGACACCTATTCAGCATCCAACATCATGTATGTATTCCCATGCAGAGATGGGTTCATGCTGTACTCATTCTTCACAGCAAGGATATGACCTGTGATAAATCTGTGGCTGATGGTGGGATGAGCTAGTGCTTGTGTGATATGGAAGCTACTAGCACAGACTCACAGATATACTTGGGACATTTCTCTTATGCTGCCTTGTGTGTGAACATGGGCAGCCTGACATTACTTTATAACTGTGCCTTTTGTGGTCTGCCAGCAATTGGCCAGAATACCAGTATTCTATACTAGAGGGACAACTAATGTGATGCTAACCTTTATGTATAATTCCAAAGTTATGTGCAGTTGACAGTTATTTTATATACACTCTGTGTAGGTTACTTCCACCTGTGTACTGTTTCTATGTATGGGCCACCGTTCATGGCATGTCCAGCTTTCCAACAGTGACAGATATTGACATGTGGACAGTGAGTATGTACAACTGCTGACATGGGTGTAGCTAAGAAGCAGTGTGGTCTGCACTGCAGTTGTTGGAATATAGCCCTATCGACCACTGTACTGCACCTAGGCCACTGAGACACAACAATCCAGGCCCACATGCTTACCAGTTCCAGGCAATATTATACACACAGCAAACTTACCACACTGACCCCTGCATATTGCACACATACAACAATATAGATTGGGACAGCTGTGGCAATCTGTGCTCCAGTGATATTACTCCTCAAACTTACATGTTACTGCATTTTTACATGGGATTGTGTATGTATGGGGGGTGCACACCTGATGACTTTAAACATTTGCAATGACTGTACTGGTATTTTGGTTACTCTGTTGGCTTCCATTTCATGTTGTATCGTGACCTATCATGACCTATCATGCAGAAAGGAGGCATGTCAGTAGAGTACACATGTTAGATTTTAATGGCATAAATTTCAGTTTCAGACTTCTTACCCTTCAGAACTAAAATGCAACTGCCAGACCTGTTGTAGTATGTGTAAGTAGGTCTGGAGGGGGGCTGTTCACTATTGCCATCATTTGTGGGCCATAGTTTTGTCTTTCTTTATGGTCATCTGCATCTGTCCTGCTGGGTGAGACTGGTAGTGGGTTTGTGATCCTCACTGACATCCATGTGTGTGACCTATTGACACCCACAGTTATTTGGGCCATCACATGTACTGCGGTGGGAGTTGTCACCTTATGTAGTACTGCCTAGTATGTTGACACCAGTATTTGTTATGGATTTCCTGCTGTCCCATATAGCTTTCAGCTGTCTGCTGCTATCCCATTCAGCCACCCAATTCCCTTGCATGCTTGCACCCATACCATCCATACAACTATCAGAGCATACTACTCCATTCAGTAATTGATAGGAAGGGTGACTTACCTTGTTGCTGGGCCAGTACTGAGGATGGTGCTGGAGGGCTGACTATGTTGGATGCACATAGTACACTCCCTGTACATGATAAAGTTCTGGTAGTGTCATGTTTGGCATCTCTTTTACTGTATGTGCGAGTTGGAGAGAGGTATCAGTCCCTGGGTCACTACAGTGTCAGAGTGTGTGCTATGCATTTCCTCTTTGCCAAGGCCTGGGCATACTGGGCATGCTTCATTCTGCCTACAGAGGCAGGCTCAGGAAGTTCCTCCTCTGAGTCCCTCTGTGCTTATGCTGGCCTTGCCAATGGTGGAGTGCTATGTGGCCCTGCCCCATGCTGTTCCTGCTGCAGCTGTTTCCACAGGATCATATTGTGTAGCATGGCACATGCTAGGAACATTTGTGTACATGTAGCTGGAGAGTACAGAAAGGTTCCACTGGATATGTCAAGGCAGCAGAACCAGTACTTGAGCATCCCAAACACACACTCTACAATGATTCTGGTTTGTGCATGTGCCTCATTATGGTGTTCTTGTTTGGGTGCGTGTACATTTCTGATGGGTGTCATCAGCCACAGCTCCAGTGCATAGTCAGCATCCCCCACTACATGGCCATATGGCATGTCCCCCCCGGCAAACCCCTGATAGAGCTGTGAGCAATGCCAGATGTGGGAGTCGTGATAGCTTCCAGGGCTCCCAGCACACACATTCATAATAATGCCCTGGGCATCACACACAACCTGGCAGTTGAAGGAGGGGAAGCTCTTGTGGTGTATGTAGACCTTACCCCGCTCACCAAGTGGTGCTTTGATGTGTATGTGCATGCAGTCTATAGCACCAACTACCTCAGGGTATTCTGCTATACAGTGGAAGAGACGCATACTTCTGGTCAATGCCTCACGGCTGCTGAGGAAATATATGTGCTCACTGACATGTGCTGACATGGCATCCAGGAACTGGTGGTGTAGCCTGGATGCTGATGCCTGTGGGACCCCCATGATATCCCCAGTTGGTTTTTGGAAGGTACCTGTGACTAGTATTCTTAAGCCTACACATACCTTGGTATCCACTGGGATGGGTTCCCCTCT
The DNA here is from genome assembly GCF_019279795.1 of Protopterus annectens. Classification (NCBI taxonomy): domain Eukaryota; kingdom Metazoa; phylum Chordata; order Ceratodontiformes; family Protopteridae; genus Protopterus; species Protopterus annectens. The sequence goes on along the minus strand of NC_056740.1, from coordinate 122,367,626 downwards.
GTTAGTTCTGTGTGTGAGGCATGGCCGGCACAGCTTGATGATTTGCTGTGGAATGTCCCTGTCCACCCTATAGCACTCCACTATCTCCAGCTCATGTAGGACATGGTAGGTTACCCTGGGTCTGTACACTCTTGTTCTCCTTCTCACTGTGGGTCGGTTGTCAGCATTCTCCTCCTCACCACCCTCAGTCTCATATTGATGGATTAAAGCAGCAGCAGCCTGTAACATTTTTAGTTAGTTTTGCCAGTTAAAAATCTCCCATCTGTGTACATCGGTGGTGTAGAGTTTGTGGGAAAAAACTGTCTGAAAGGTGTTTGCTTAGTTTATAGTAGTGTGCTGGGCTGCTGCATGTGTAATTGGCTGATTCTGATACATTCCTCCTGCCAGCTATGCTAGTTCTCCTTGATTCACTTTCTACTGCTGTTTCCCCTTCCCACTTCCTCCCTATTTAAGCCCTGAGGCATGCCACACATACCCAGTGCTGCAGTGTAAACAGTACTGCCATTTCCTCTTTTTTTTTTTTTTAATATTTAAAACCTGGTGCACGGCCCGCACACCCGTTTTGGCTATGTACACAGTGTTCAGGCACATCTGACATACCCCCTTCTTTAGCTGTGCTTAGCTAAGGGCAAACACAGGCCACAGAGCTCCAATGAGCTTACAGCAAGCATGACACACCCCCTTATGAAGTCATCCAGCTCCTAGACTTGCACTGTTGTATTGCTGTACCTACACAGTTAGGTACAAGCTGACACTCTGTAGAAATATGTGATTCGGTATAACTACCCTCATTTGCATACCCCAGTGTGTAGGTCATTAGTTACTGCACTAAAACGGACCTTTTCCCCTTGACAACCAGTGCTCCCTGGTATTGTTTACATTCTGCATGCCATAGACTATAACGGCAAAATGCAGATTTAACTTAAAATTGAGTTTTCCCATTTTTTTTATTTTTTAGCACAATCCCATTTGCACCCCACTGCCCTATGCTTAAACAGCCAAGATCAGCCCAAAAAAAAAAAAAGTTTAATTTTCATAATAATTAATCACTTTTTAATGCCAATGGGCTTATATTTGGCCATTTGCATGTCTATTGTACATAATGCATGCTTTCTAATGAGTTGTCATGCCTCCGTTTTGTCAGTTGCAGAAATGTACTCAGTTATTTTCTGAATACATTTCTGCACTGACACTGTTCTAGCGCAGAGACCTGGCAGCTGGGTGAATCGGTAAATCACTTCATTTGCATGGTTTTCACCAGCAAATTAGGTGATTTGCATATTTGCTGGTTTTCCATGCTGGACCAGTGTAGGACCACTCATGCATGTGAAAACAGCACTATCCTGAATCGCTCAGCGGCCATTTTCTGTGCAGGAGCTCTTACACTGTTCTTGCACGGAAAATCAGCCTTCATGAATTGAGGGGTAGAAGAAACCAAGTAAGCAGGAAGATGTATATATGTATATCTATCTATCTATCTATCTATCTATCTATCTATCTATCTATCTATCTATCTATCTATCTATCCAGCTATCTGTCTGCAATATAAAATTATCCAGAATCCATCTGCTTGTGTGGCACTAAATAACATTCTACACAACAATGTGCCTAGTCGTGCATTACAATCCATTGGCCAAAAACTCCTGTCTGTCCACCTGTACACAAACCTAGAAAATCTGATGGGCATTGTCTGTACTCATACCATGTTGCTAAGGCCTGGAAATCCTTATCTCTATCTATCAAGTCAATACCCCCACCCATCCTTCAAAACTATTTTAAAAAGACTTCCTAGCCAAAAGCTGTCTCTATTCTTGTGCAACACCAGGATAAACTCTATCCCTTAATGTAGACAAATGCCTGTTCATACCTAACATCTCCTCACTCTCCCTTCTTCATTCACTTTCTTACCTCTATCAATTTCTCTGCCCTGGCTTTCTCTCTAAGTATACCATAACCCTGCTTTTCTCTCACTTAGTAGCACAATTCCTGTTTGCATTATCCTAACTTACCTTTCATTTTTATATGAACTGGCTACAATTTCTCTAACTTTTAATCATTATCATATGACTTGCATATATACTTAACCAAAGTTTTCATATTATGTCTAATTTGGTAAACTTATTTAAACTGTATTTGTTTTTTGTATTATTTTAAAGACTGTAAAATTATTATTCTTAAAATGTTTTATAATACTTTGGAGCTTTTCTCCCTGAGCCTCCACTGAAAATGGGCTCCTACCCAATCGGACTTTCCCGGTAATCAAATATAAATAAATAAATTAATATACAGTGAGGTAATGAAGAAATTGAGGCTTTTAAAATTTTACAGAAAGTACAGAGCATAGACTTCTTGCAGGATACCACACTACAGTATAAATGATAGCCATGTGTTTGAGAACAGTTCTTCACATGTTTCTATTCACAATGTATCCAGAATCAATAGACTAGCTCTACGAGCAAAGTCTGTGCAGATCATGTATGCTGATATCATAGAAACAAACCAGTAGTGAGTTCACATGCTCAAAGGTTCCATTTGGGATCTATCAGAAAGTAAAAAAATGCATTTTCACTGTTATTCTGGTGTGGACCTATTCAGTCCTGAAGTATATCTGTTGAAATCAGTCACTGTGTGCCGGCATCATTACAGCATAGTAACTGGTGCACTGGCAAGAAGTGAGATATCAAACATGCAGCTCTGCACACATATGGCTATAGTAAATGTCTTATGTCTGCAGTGCATATAAAAATCCTGACAAACAAATGTCATATTAAATATGGTCTAAAACAGTGCCAGACCCTTATCATGTTTACTGATTCTATGCCAAAAGGGCATGCTCATTAACACAATGGAAAATGATATCTACAGCTTCACAGATGGTGGCAGAAGAAATAATATAACCTCATAATTAATTTTATTTTAATGACAAAGAAGCATTTCTGCATTAAAAAATCCTTGAAGAAGCTGACATAGGTGGCTAGTAATGGCAGCCTAAAATATGTTGATGACTACATCTCAGCATCACTGTGTCTCAGTGTCTGTTTTTTTTTAAGTTTTATTTTGCATGTTATTTTTTCCTTGTAGGTGAAATGAGTTTTCTGTGGTATGGAATGTAAGAGGTACTGTGTAAGTCATACTGAGTATAATAAAAGATATCCTTGAATCACACATATTACAAGCATCATGACAGACATTTGTTGTTGTCTGTATTATTATGTACTAAAAATAACTCTGACTTATAAAAACTAACCAAAATAAAAAATAAAATTCCAGTATTTCACAAAAGCTGCTCAAGCAATGTTGTATTACCTGTCATAATGGCTGTAGCATGCATTCTTCTGTGTCTAAATGTATTTGATTCTTGCCCTTTGAATTTTTTTTCTGGATTTTTTTTCTCCACAGCCTCTGAAAGCAAAAAATCTTTCAAACTTTTAGTACAAGAAATCTAGACAAAGTCAAAATAATTGGGAGGAGAAAAGCCCAAAATTAGGGACAGATTTTAATTATTAATCTTATAAACTTAGAAAATTGTTAAAATAAAATATTTTGTTTTGTTTTAATATGCATTTTCTGAAGGATAATGAAGACTGAAAGTGAAACTGAAATGTATGTCATTATTTAGTAACTTCAGTCCTGTCTACAAAAATATAGATTTTATATGGAACAGACCAAAATATGAGACAAAAATCTGAACAGTCTATAAAAATCATGACAGTTGAAAGGTATGAATACAAATAATTTGTAGAACCCTCCTGTCTCTTGTAGATAATGGTTACCTCTAGTTTTGCCCAAAATGCTGCTCTCTACATCATTGCCCCAGCACAAAATTTCAATTTAGCTTCTTTTTTATGCCTTTCACATAACTAAAAGCTTCTATCATATCCTTATGTCCACTTTTCTATGAAACAAGTCTCAGATTTATCAAATACACCATGATGTGTGATTATTCAGGTAATATGCTCTTTTGCATCTTAAAAACAACAATATTGTTAATAACATATGGCTTCCAAAATGTGTTGTGTTTCTTAGCAAGAATGTTGCAGTTCTATTAGGCATTATTTTTCAAGAAAATTTCTTCAAATACACAGACAACTAAAAACTGGATAGCCTTTTACCTGTTTTTTTTTCTAGGAAACTATATATGCTTACTTGATGTTTTTTTTTTTTTTACCAAGGAGCTCAAGCTCAGCAGAGCCCATTTATATTGGAGGCCCAAGCAGAAAAGTTTCACTAAAAGTATAAAATAATGATAAACACTATGCTAACATACAAATACAGTTAAATAGTAGGGCATTGTATCTTATAAGTATTTCTAGAGCTACATATTAATAGAGCTGGTGTATTGAGAAATTGTTTGCAATGAAAATGCACAATAAGCTAAGAATATAAGCCTAATATCTATACAACGACAGATAGAAATTTAAATGAATCATCTCAAGAAAAGATCTAAATAGGGGGCGTGGCCAAGGATGAACACAGGATAGCAGCAGATTTCTTCAGCTCCACCAATGTCCTTACACTGACAGGAATTAATTACTTAAAAAATTAATTTTTGAAGTAATTTTCTTTCTAAATATGTTTGTTTTATATACTTCTTGAACTATATCTAAAAAAGAAAGGACATTTTAACAATATTCCTGTCAGAAATCACTTTGGAAATTTTCCTGTCAGTTTATCAGTCTGAAGTGAGTTCCAGTAAGACAAATTCTCAAGACTCCAGCATCAAGAAAGAACTTCAGTCTCTGATAACTATAATCCAGCAACTTACTGCTAAGATGGATAAAATGGATACTAAAATAGATACCTTCATAGAAAAAACTACAAAACAAATAGACTTGTTACATATAGACCTGCAACAACAGAAGATCCAGATGACAGGCATAGAAGAAGCTGTGAATGACATGGAAAACAAAATCCAAGAAGAGGAAAACAACATTGAGTTTCTGCTGAAACAAAATACACATTTACAAACAAAGCTTGATGACCTGGAAAATAGATCTAGGCAATAACATTAGGATTTTTGGACTGCCAGAAAATATTGAAGGTAACAATATTACTTCTTTTTAACAACATGGCTCCTAAAACTTTAGACTTACGAAAAGCATTCTCTTTTGGTATCGTAAGAGCACATAGATCTATAGCTAATACTAACTCTAACAAAAACTATCCTAGATCAGTTATAGTTAGATTTCTATCATCTTTTGATAAAGAGATGGTTCTTAAATTTGCTTGGGCTAAAGCTCCTGTTAAGATTAATGAGACAACTGTGCATTTTGACAATGACTATTCTTCCATGGTAATAGCTAAAAGAAAAGTCTTTCTGCCACTAATAAGGGAGCTTAAAAAAGCACAGTTTAAAACATACCTTCTGTTTCCTGCCAAGCTTAAAATCTTCCTTCCTGATGGTCCTAAAATTTTTAATGACTTAGACTCTGCTTTACTGTTTATCAAAAAAAAATAAGATTTTGGATAAAATAGAGGAAATGGAATGGGCTAGTCCTTCATTAAAGAGACTGGCAACTGAAACTTCGTGGAAGACTTCAGAGAAGAAGAAGAGACTAAAAAACAAATGATTTGTTCTATGTTTTTTTTTTTCTCTCATCATTTTATTTCATTATTCATCTTTTTAAATATAGTTCCTGCATTTCCAGAAAGCCACAAATATTCTGAAAAAGATTTAATCAAAGTTATTCTCTGTGTGCAAAGAAATGTTTTGTTTTATAACCAGTCAAAATATCTGAAGAACTAATAACAAGCTATGATTCAATTTGTTTCTCTTTCTGAAAAAGAGATGTAAGGTCAGTAATTTGATACATTTTTTTTCTTTCTCTTTTTTTTCTTCTCCTTTTCTTCTTTTCTTTGTTTAAACAATGACATTCTATTTAGATTATGTAGTGGGTAAAGGTGGGGGAGGGCAGGGAGAGAAGAGTAATGAAAATATGATTAATAGAATAATAACATATTTATTCCTTGTAAAAAGTTTATATGTTCTTCAAATGCTATTCCTAATTATAAAAAAACGTTGAAGAGCCAGTAGAAGAAGATAAACTTGTAAACCAAAGACAACTGCTGTACCAAGAACAAATAAATCCAGGTCCGGATTCCAGATGATAAAAATAATTTATTAGTCCAACCACCTCAATGGGAACACCAGCACACAAACTGCAAGGCTGTTAGTAAAATCAAGAAGACACTCCAAATAACGTATTCCACAAAACGTTTTTGTCACCAACTTCTTCAGTAGTGTAAACCATGTTACAGAGTTGGTGTATTTATATTACATTTCAAATTAAACACTAATCAATTAACCAATCAGTTTGCATCACAAATCAGTAACAATTGTAGCTGATGAAAGTACATGGATTTTCTAATAATAATAAAAATAACAAGTTAAAAAATGTATATATATATCAGTGGTTAAAACCTCAAACTTTTTCATTAATAACTAATTTAATTTTCAATAAATATTTAAAAAATGTAAAAAATATATGTGTTAAAAACATTCTTATAAAAAACACCTTGAATTCTAGTTACTATTTTTCATTAGAGATGAGAATAAAAAACTTTATAGCACCATCTTGTGGCTAAAAGGAATAACACCTTAGTATATATAACAGGAATAAAAGTATTTATTAAAGCTTTGCTGCCCTCAGTTTTAAAACAGGGGCTATAGATACCATGTCGTTGAGCCCAAAATTGTGGTTTGCATCCAAAAGGAGCTGCCAATACAATTCCTTGTATTCAATTAATGTTTCCCACATACCACCCCTAGGGTTAGTGGGAACCACTTCCAAGACAAAGAATTGAAAACCAGATGTCTCACATTTTAATGAATGTTTACTAAGTGCATTTTTTTCGTTTCTTACTTTGACATCATAAAGGTGTTCATATATTCTTTGCCTAAGCCTTCTTTTGCTCTTTCCAACATAAAAAGATGGACATTTTTTACAAATGGCAATATAAATTATACCATTTGTGTCACAGTTAGCAAATGTATTTAAATGTAATGTCAAATTTCTTGCTTGTAGAAACAGGGTATCTCCACAAATTATATGTGAGCAATAATTACATTTTCCACATTTGTATAACCCTTTCTTAGCTTTGTTACTTTTGTTGCTAAAGTGGGTTTTGAAACCACCTTCCAAGATGTTTTTAATACTTTTACCCTTACGGTAAACATAAGTAAGTTCATTATCAAATATGTGTTCAAGATCTGAAATATTAGAAAAACTGTTCCATTCCCTAGAAAAAATGTTTCTTACAAATGCTGATTGCTCACTAAAAGTAGTAATGAGTCCAGTCCTGTTTTCATTTGGTCTGTCTATCTGCTGTTGGTCCGGACCCAAACTTTCTTCTTTACCTAGTATAGGGGCAAAGGAATCTACTCTTTTAATATTAACTTCTTCTAACACCTTGTTGAACAATTCTTGGGGATAACCTCTCTGAAGAAATAAATTCCTTAAAAAGTTAGTCTCTTCCAAAAACACTTTATTGTCTGAGGTCATCCTGCTCAATCTCACAAGTTGACCTTTCACAACCCCTTTCTTTTGATGTGGGGGGTGACAACTGGTATAGTGCAGATAAGAATTGGAAAAGGTTTCTTTCCTAAATATACGTGATGTAAAATTTCCTTCTTGTTTGCCTATACAAACGTCTAAATATCTAAGTTCTTGGTAATCAAAGTTGCAAGTAAATTTTAAAAAGGTTACTGAACTATTAACATAGGTTAAAAGGTTAAAAAAATCTTCCTTACTTCCTTTCCAGAAAAAACACAAATCATCTAAAAACCTTGTGTATAAAAGACATTCTTTTAAAAGAGGGGAATTTAAAAGATATTTTTCTTCCCAAAAAGCCATAATGATGTTGGCATAGGCTGGTGCACAATGTGCCCCCATTGCAACGCCTTTTTCTTGTTTAAAATATTCGCCTTGGAAGTAGATAAAATTATTTTTTAATACTACTTCCATCAAGGTTAAGGTGTTTCTAAAATCAATGTGTGTCAACTTTTTACTTGCAACTAGCTTTTCTTCGAACCAATGTAACCCTAGGTCATGAGGGATACAGCCAAAGAGGTCGATAACATCCATTGTACCAAAGGCAATATTCTCAGTGTATAGTGAAGGTTTATCTTTCTCAGGAGGTCCCAGGAATCTTTTAAGATATTGTCACAACCTTCTAATATATTTTTTATTTTATGGTCAACAAATTTTGCTAAAGGTGCTATTATTGAGCCTTCAGCAGACACTATTGGTCTAAGTGGGGGATCAAGGCTGTTTTTGTGCACTTTGGGAATACCAAAAATGCATGGAATTTTTGGTTTCTCTACTATTAAATATTTGTAAGTATTATTGTCAATAGATCCTTCCATTAATATGTCATATAACAAGACTTGAATCTTCCTATAAGCTATGTTGACTTCATTGATAGAAACTCTGACATATTTATCTGAATCATTAAGTAGCTCCATCATTTTTCCTTCGTATTGTATTGTGTCCATCACAACAACCCCTCCCCCCTTATCGGGTTTCATTACTCTCAAACCAGAATTGTCACTAATGGTTCTTAGTGTGTTTTTTTCTTCAACTGTTAAATTGGAATGAAAGTGTCTTGTTGCTAGATGTGTTCTAATTTCATTCTCAACCTTAGCCTCAAAATTTCTGAGCTGAGGATGTATAGGCGGGTTGAATGTACTTTTCCGCTTTAAGTAGTGAATATCACTATCTAATGTTTTACCTTTGAACCAGAGTTTCAAATTCTTTTTTCGAATGAACAACTTGATATCTATCAACAATTTAAAGATATCAATTTTTTGTGTGGGAATAAAAGTAAACCCTTTTGCAAATAAATCAAACCAGCTCTTGTCTATAGGAACATTCGAGTAATTGAAAATATTAAAACCATTCAGTGTCCAAGTAAACTTGTTATTGGTAATGCAGTCTACTAATTCCAAGCTTGGTGCTTTGTCTGAAACAACCCCCCCCCCCTGAAGTTTTTTGAATTATAATATACTCTTTCTTGGTTCAGTAATCTCTCTGACCTTCTAAGGGGGGGGGGTATTCTTCAGATTCTAAGGGTTGTTCATGTTGTTCCTCAACTTCAAAATCTCCCCATTCATTTCTATACATGTCCTGTTCACTCCATTTTCCATAGTCATTCCTATGCACAGTTTTTGGTCTTGGATACTGAGAGTTGTTTTTATATTCCTCCTGGTCCCTTTTAATCTTTCCTATCTTTCTATATTGTACCTCTTTGCATTTTAAATCAACGTTTTTAAACACACTTTGATACTTTGTTTTATTTGCCTCCACTGTATATGATAAATCATTTACAATAGCTTTGTTGATATTTTCAATATCGAACTGCAACTTTTCCATCAGTCTCCCATTATTTTTGATAATAGCCTGCATAATATTGAAACCACAGTTATCAAAAATAGAAACTAACTCCTTGTTAAATTCAGACCCCTCAACAACATTGTTGGGGTATTTACAAATCCTTAACCCTTTCGGAACAATGTTAAGTGAAATACAATGTTTAAGATAATCATTGTCCATTTCTAAAGTCTTATATTTAGTTAAAAAGAATTCAAGGTCATTCAGCATTGTAACGAAAGTTACACCATATTTAGTTGAGCCACGTTCACTATTAAAGTCGTATTTGGCTTTTAGACAGTCAGAAAATAACTTCTGTGTACCTGAAAATCTGTTTTGTGTGTCCATAGCACCTTGGTGTTGCCTTCTTTGGCTTTTCGGTCTCACTACACGCTCTTCGGCTTCTGTGGTGTTGATAATATCATTGTCCACTGTTATACGAGGAAAGCCTTCAAGGCTGTTGTCGCTGTTATCATTTGCTTCCCCATTAGAAGCAAATTGTTTAGAGTTATCTTTTGCGTTTTCCTTCGTGACAGCCGATTTCTGAAAAGCTTCCTGGTTCCTGGGTGGCTGTAGAGTTGAAGCGAGCGTAACAAAAGATTGGCTGAGAGGTGTCAGTAAACCTATCAGTTGCGTTAGTTGTCCAATCAACTTACGCAATTCTCCCGTTTCGGAGCTCCGCGGACCCTGATCTGCATTTGGTAGTTGCTCCATATAAACTAAAAAAACGTTGAAGAGCCAGTAGAAGAAGATAAACTTGTAAACCAAAGACAACTGCTGTACCAAGAACAAATAAATCCAGGTCCGGATTCCAGATGATAAAAATAATTTATTAGTCCAAACATTCATTAAAATGTGAGACATCTGGTTTTCAATTCTTTGTCTTGGAAGTGGTTCCCACTAACCCTAGGGGTGGTATGTGGGAAACATTAATTGAATACAAGGAATTGTATTGGCAGCTCCTTTTGGATGCAAACCACAATTTTGGGCTCAACGACATGGTATCTATAGCCCCTGTTTTAAAACTGAGGGCAGCAAAGCTTTAATAAATACTTTTATTCCTGTTATATATACTAAGGTGTTATTCCTTTTAGCCACAAGATGGTGCTATAAAGTTTTTTATTCTCATCTCTAATGAAAAATAGTAACTAGAATTCAAGGTGTTTTTTATAAGAATGTTTTTAACACATATATTTTTTACATTTTTTAAATATTTATTGAAAATTAAATTAGTTATTAATGAAAAAGTTTGAGGTTTTAACCACTGATATATATATACATTTTTTAACTTGTTATTTTTATTATTATTAGAAAATCCATGTACTTTCATCAGCTACAATTGTTACTGATTTGTGATGCAAACTGATTGGTTAATTGATTAGTGTTTCATTTGAAATGTAATATAAATACACCAACTCTGTAACATGGTTTACACTACTGAAGAAGTTGGCGACGAAAACGTTTTGTGGAATACGTTATTTGGAGTGTCTTCTTGATTTTACTAACAGCCTTGCAGTTTGTGTGCTGGTGTTCCCATTGAGGTGGTTGGACTAATAAATTATTTTTATCATCTGGAATCCGGACCTGGATTTATTTGTTCTTGGTACAGCAGTTGTCTTTGGTTTACAAGTCTATTCCTAATTATACTTTCTTGATTATACTGCTTATGCTTGTTTGTAAATAATCTGTCATGCTTTAACTAATAATAATTAGAACTAAATAATAGTAAATAATATGTCTTATTTTTAACTCTATTAATATAAACAGTAAGTAATATTCCATTGTATATACTTCTTATAGCTTTCTCTTACATTTTTTTTATTTCTGCCTTACACTCTTTTATTTTCTACTCTCTTTTTCTTTTCTTTATTAATATATAGAAATGCTTTTGATCATATAGACACAGTAAATGATAAGATTTGCATAAAAATTGAGTTGGGACAAAATATTGAGTTTTATTACTTATTAATAACTTTGGGCTTAATTTCACTTACATAGAGGCTGTAATAACCTGTAAAATACATTGTGAAGGTTTTGTCATGTTTAGATGCATTTACACTGCTAAATGAATGTTTGTCACTAGTTTTTAATAAGTTTCCCACCAAAATGTTAAGGGAGACAATCTGGGATGTGGGCTGTCTCATGCACAGTGTCCATGAGCTACTTCAAAAGCTTCAACTCTCAGAATTCTCACAGAGAAGCTGAAAGCAGTCAGTCTAACCTTTGACCTAGATATCACACTGACACATCACAGATTCAGGAAGAACACTCTACCAGGAAGTAGAACTGATGCAAATGCGACTATGTGAAGGAAAATGAACTCTTTAACATCTAAATGTGAGTTATTTTATATAATTACTTAAATATCTATGTTATAATTCATACAATATGTCAGTTATAATGAGTTTAAATGATGCAGTTTCTTGTAGTAAGTAAATGTCTTATTTTAGAAGGCATAGAAAATGAAACATTTATTCAAGTGTTTTTGAAAATCTACTTAACAGCAGCATAATAATCTGTGTTAAAACTTATGTTCCAAACATATACATTACTATAACTCATTTAATTCATCTGATTGACAAGCATAAATAATTTTATAACTCTATTCTGGAAGAAATTGTCATGTGATATATTTTAAAGCAGTAGTATAGCATGGTTGTAAAATCTGGTTACTAAAATGTGTTTGCTGTGCATTATTTTGTTTGAAGCAGACAGATTTATTGTAGGGACAGCAAGTAGGATAGTGCTCAGCAAGGACACAACTCAGTGAGATCAGATATATATATATATATATATATATATATATATATATATATATATATATATATATATGTGTGTGTGTGTGTGTGTGTGTATATATATATATATATATATATGTATATATATGTGTGTGTGTGTGTGTGTGTGTGTATATATATATATATATATATATATATATATATATATGTATGTGTGTGTGTGTGTGTGTGTGTGTGTGTGTGTGTGTGTGTGTGTGTGTGTGTGTGTGTATATATATATATATATGTGTGTGTGTGTGTGTGTGTATATATATATATATATATATATATATGTGTGTGTGTGTGTGTGTGTGTGTGTGTGTGTGTGTGTGTGTGTGTGTGTATATATATATATATATATATATATATATATATATGTGTGTGTGTGGGTGTGTGTGTGTGCGTGTGTGTGTGTGTGTGTGTATATATATATATATATATATATGTGTATATATATGTATATATGTGTGTGTGTGTGATGGCTTCTTTTTTTTTTTTTACAATAATGCAAGTGTTTCTGAGAATCTGCATAACTATGCAGTATGATTTATAACAATTTCTATAAATACAATATTTTATTCTATTGACAATAATGAGTATAAATAAAATGCTCATATACAAGCAATTCAAGGTTTTTTTTGGAAGCTGTTGACTGCATTTACATGACAGAAAATAGATGCATCTTAATATATGTAATGTCTGAATCATATTAGCCAAAGTTTTTGATTTAAATGAATGTTAGAACTTATTTTTCTCTCCTCTTGATTTCTAACATCAAGATTATTTGAATACAAGCGTTTTATATTACATAGATGTATATAGTAGTATGAACAGTTTTTAAAAAAAAAAGTTTATTTTAGTTTATATGATGCTGTTTTACTAAATGTGTAGTCTTGTCTTGCTAGATAATTGAATTGAAAACTGTTAACCTCAGTTAAATATAACTAGTATTAAATTGATAAGGTGGTAGCTGAGGTACTGCTGCTTAGGGTAGGGGGTTAACTTGAGTGGTAAATACTACTCTAAGTTGGAGTTTATAACTCCAGGCTGGATGCAAGGTTTAATCCTTACATTATTTTCACTTGTTCATTGTTATATGTGTATAGTTTTGACATCCACAATATATTTTGTACACTCATTGTCACTACAAACAAAATTGAATCCTATACAAAATCCCATAAGAGATTCAATAAATACAGCTATATTTAAAGGTACACCTAAAGGAGGAGATGTAACATTACTTATTTTGTTATTTGTTATTTTGATCATAAGATTCTTAAGTTTTAAAAATGCCGAATGACATCTTTAAAAGGAATTTCTTTAAACATTAATGGATTGAATAATCCGTGTAAAAGGGCAAGCCTAATAAGATACATTAATTTACATAAGGCCAACTTAGTCTTCCTGCAAGAAACCCATCTCTTGAAAAAGATATTGATAAACTAGCCACAAACAAATATACAGTATTGGTTAGTTCAGAGCACACTCAGAAAAAAGAGGAGTGGCTATTTTATGGAATAAAAGTATGCCCATTCCTAAAACCATTAAGTCTTATCAGGATGACAAAGGAATGTTTTGTATGGTTACAATACAAATTAATGGGAAGACTTACACTTTAATTAATGTATATTGGATACCTGGAATTGGTATTAATACAGTGAAACATCATCTTGATAAGATCATATCATTCTCTATAGGAGATATTATTTTAGCTGGTGACTTTAATTGTATACTACATGATAGTGATACTACCACTATAGGAAAAAGAAGAATTACATCTAATGCAAAACATTTAAATGATTTTGCTAATTCTTATCATTTGAATGACATTAATAATCAGATAGATTCAAAATCATTACCATACACCTTTTTCTCTAACAGATACAAAACTTATTCAAAAATAGATAGGGTCTTTATTTCTAACCAGATGGTAACAGATTTAATTAATTCCAAAATCATTTCATGTCCTATTTCTGATCATAATTCAATTGTTTTTGAATTCATGATACAAAATACTCATAATGTTCAGATCAAAAGGATACCAGCATACTTAACTCAACTAAAAGACTATAAAGAATATATACTTTCAGAAGTAAAACATTTTTAGACATAAATAATACTCCTGAAGTCTCCATTGTCTATGTTTGGGATGCCTTAAAATCATATCTATATGGACAAAGTATCAGATGGTATAATAATAAAAGGAAATCTTGGGATAAGGAATTGTTAGATATTCAAAGTAAATTAGACTCTTATAAACATAATAATAAAGAAAATATTATGGACAAGAAAGTTATTGAAGAAATAAACAAACTAAATGAGAAATACAAAGAAATTTTAACTCATAAAGTTAAAATAACTTTAGAGAAATACAAGTTTTGTCTTATTCAATAAGCCCCAAATACTTACATAGACTTAAAAATAAAACAAAAGGTTGAATAAACAAAACCATATCAAAGAAATCTTTTCTCTAAGGAAAAGAAGAATGTTTCTAGTATACCAGAAATACTAGATGAATTTAGAAATCACTTTCACAAAATTAACCATAATAACATTAACATGGAACCTAAAGATAAAATAAAGGAGTTTATAACCACAAACATGAAAAAAAAGCTTAATAAACAACAGATTAAACTATTGGACAAAAGTATTTCATATACAGAGGTTATCACACAAATAAATAAGCTTAAATCAAACAAAGCACTGGGTAATGATGGTATTATACCAGAGATATATAAAATCCTTTCTAAAAGTACATATTCATTAATACATAAGGTTTTTATTTTGGCCCAAACTGAGTTAATAACCCCCATCTTGGCAATATACATTTATTTCGCCAATTTTAAAACCTAATAAAGATCCAACTAGATGTACTTCATATCGGCCCATCTCATTACTTAATGTTGATTATAAAATATTTATGAGTATTTTTGCTGATAGATTGAAGACAATCATCCCCGGCATTATAGATATAGATCAGACAGGCTTCATTGTAAATAGAAATACTTTTGATAATATAAGAAGAACTTTAACATTAATTGATTTTGCAAATAGGAAAAAGAAAGATTTAACACTTATTAGTCTTGATATAAGTTCAGCATTTGATTCAGTATGTTGGGACTATCTGTTTACCTTACTGAAGTGCACAAACTTCTCAGATGCATTTGTAAATCTAATTGAGCATTTATATAAATTGGCTTATATTAAGGTAGGAACATATGTTTCACAAAAAATACCCATTTTTAAAGGTACAAAACAAGGATGTCCACTTTCTCCACTATTATTCACTTTAGTAATGGAGCCTTGGGCTAATTTGATCAGAAACAGTACTGACATAGAGGGTTTTGAAATAGATGAAAATACAACATCCAAAATTCAACTTTTTGCAGATGATGTTCTAATTACATCAGCAGGATCTAATTCTTCTATGCAGTCTCTATTTGATAAAATGATGAATTTTAAAAGTATTTCTGGTTTAATATTCAATGAAGAAAAAACTAAAATACTACCTATATATACGCGAAAAAATATTCTCATTAGTGATTTTACTAAATATGTACCCAATTCAGGTCAGATAACTTATTTAGGTATAATACTATCTAAAGATATTAAATCTATTATATATAATAATTATAATACCTGTTTTCTTAATATACAAAATCTTTTTAATACCTGGAATAATATGTTTTTTACTATGGAGGAGAGACTTACAATTATTAAAATGATAATATTCCCCAAGATTTTATACTTAATACAATCAATAATACTTCCACCTACAAAAATAATTATCAAGAAACTGAATACACTAATGTTAAATTTCCTACGGGCACCTAATAGACCTAGGATTGCTTTAAAGAAACATACTAATAGCTGGTCTCAAGGGGGTATTTCTTTTCCAGATTTTAATTTATATACTATCTCTTCTATTGTAAAAGTTATTACTTTATTAATAGATCAGTCATATGTCAAAATGGAAAGATTATTGTGAGCTAATTAGTATGCACTTCATGAAAATCTCCTTAACACATAAAAATATGATTGTAAATAACTCCATGTTATGGTTACTAAAGGAATTTTGTACTTCACCTATTACACCTAAACATATGGTTTGTTACCCATTAAATATTATTATTAGCTATCGTAACTTTATATTCATGCACCCTAAGTATAGGGAATGGAATTTTATTATATTCCTATAATGTATACTCAGGGTATGCTTTTGTCATCTACTTCTGAAGGAACTCATTTAGCTATAGATAATGATCTAAAATACTGGTATCAGTTGATATCTGATAATAAAGTTAAAAATCTAGATTTCTTAAAACAAGAATTTGATCTAAGAGAAACTTGCTGGTTAGAGGTTCAGACCTTTAGACAACATCTCATTAATAAAATAGATCTAATGTCTATAACAGTTAAAGAATCTATTCCAACACTGATTGATTACTTGATATTAAATTTACAACATAAAGTTTCTGATAAAGGTAAACTTTCATACATACATAAAATTATCAGACAAGAAACTTTTTACAGTGTAGATACATACTGGAATTATTTCACTTCTATTAATGGGGACCCACCAAATCAACAAGATAAACAATATATATTGGAATCTGCCTATAGAACTATGTCTTCCATTGTCTGGAGACTTTATACATGGAAATTTTTACATAGATCTTTTTATACACCTTTGATGATGAATAAAATAAATAATAAAGATAATCTATGTAAGAGATGTAATGTAGAAATTAATGCTGACTGGGCTCATATGTTTTATGACTGTATAAAATTGAAAGAATACTGGAAGTCAATTAATGAATTTTTGCAGGCTCTTTTTACAGATAATTTCATTATTTCTAAATCTCTTATATTATTCAACACACCTGTAACTCAAAGTGTTAAAAAGGTTAAGCTTCCCTTGTTATGGTCTATTCTAGCAGTGGCTAGGAAAATAATAACCAGAAATTGGATTTCAGATACACCTCCTTCGTTCAATGAATTTAAAAATGTTATGAATATAGTGTGCCATATGGAAATAAACACAATTAGGTCAAGAACAACTAGAAAAACATCTTATTATATTGTATGGGATAATTTACAAAATTTGTTAAAAAAATTCTAATTTCAGTTGCATGGTATTTTAGTTTAATTAATTGATCTAATTGTAGTGGATGTCTTTGTAAATACTTTAGTTGTTTTGTTGAATATTATAATAATATCTATTTTTAATTACTTGTATAAAACTGTTATGATATTTCTCTTATATGTTAAAACAATAAACCTGTTTTGAAAAAAAAAAAGAAAAGGTCTAAACTTTACACAATAGAACTCACATGCTTTGAACTGCCACCATCTCATTTATCAACCCCATGGTTCCATGCCCTAGAAGACTGCTACAAAAATTAGATATACATATAGATAGATAGATATGTGTTACAGCTACCTTTTCAGTGGCCGACATCACCTGAATCCTTGCAATATGACTGTTTTACACACATATTACATACAGAAGATTGTATGCTATAGCCCAATCTCTGAATATGCTGCCTACAAGGTAACACTAACTTTTTAAAAAGGAAAAAAAGCCTTTCTTTTTTTGAGAGTTAGTGTAACCACAGAGATAGTATGTTTAAAGATGGTCTGATTTGGTAAAATCACCACATCAGAAAGAGTAGGGAATATGCAGAGGGTAAAGATTACCAAATGGAATTAAATTATTTCTAGCAAACTGAAAGATACAGATTGGGATCTTGTTTTATGGGGGTAGCACATAACTTTTTTTGGACTAAGGCCAAGCCCAAAGTGTCTGCTCAATGATTGATCAAACGCATGTTTTTGCTGCGTGCTGTCCTCCCTTCTTCTTTCTTTAAGTCCAGCATCATCAACTGCATTTTATTTTTGAAAAGGTACTAGTGCAGTTCTATTCTATAATAGCGCAGTCTAAAATAAATGCACTGAGGTCTAGCAGATTACCCAGACTTCTCCAATGCCCACATTTTTACTTCACTTAACTATTGTGTATTAACTTCTTACACCACTCTCTGGTCTAACTCATAAGCCAGGTCCACATCCATGTATACAATTTGTCCTGCAGTATTGTGACCCTAAGACCTATGCATTACCATCAGTGCACCATACAGGTCCACATCCATGTATAGAATTTGTCTTGCAGTGTTAGTGACCTAAGGACCTATGTTTCACCATCAATACAAAATGAGGGTGGATGAATGTCATGGAAGTTTGGAAGAATCCTAGATGATAGCATCTGTAAATTGTCATTATCTGAGCAGAATGTATAAACTCCAAAACTTATATATCAAAATGTCTCAAAGCTTTTGTTAAAAAAGAAAGATAGGTTCTTGTGAAACTGTGACCAGGCTGTAGTATTATAACCGTCTATGACTCATGGAAGGAACTGGGAACCTCAAAAGTCCAAAGGGAATATTTCAGACATGTTAAATCCGTACAGATTTGCTATAAGACATTTTAAATGTGATGCGTTTCTAGATGCAACATCCAAAAGGATTTGAGTTGCTACCACTACAGTCGACGAAACAGAAGAGTTTAGGATTACCTCAATAATCACAAATGTCATTGACCCTTTGTATGGTGTGACTATCTAATTCTGAAGCATTATATAATGACCTGGAGTTTAAACCAAGTCATAGTTTGCCAATGTTCCTTTTTAACCAGCCCCACAGATGCTGATTATTCACTTTTAGATGCTTCTGTAATTCCTAACTCTGCCATGGTCTGCAGTACTTTACCTCATTTGACTACATATAATTTGCTCTTTTTTTCTTTATTATTTATTTAGTTATTTATTTATTTATTTCCAGTTTGATTACCGGGGAGGTCCACTGGGCCCTGGGGACCCGTTTTCAGTGGAGGCCCGGGGAGAAAAGCTCCAAAAATACAAATACAAATTACAAATTACAAAATATGAAAAAATATAAGTGATACATTGAGGTGACCAGTTTGTACAATAGGAACATTCATTATTACAAAATAGTCAAATACAGCTTCACTAAGGTTATTCTAAAAAGGTTATACAATTATAAAGCTGTTCTTATAGAGTAATTTGAGAAAATGCATTATATAAGCACATAAGCACATTCTAAAAAGGCTATACATTTATAAAGCTATTCTTATAGAGTAATTTGAGAGAATGCATTATATAAGCACATAGAGAAGAGAGTTAAGAAAATCTATTTACAGTATTTACACAATGGGGTTCAAAGATAAATAACTGTAGGACATTTTGAGAGCAAGGGTACATTCCATGTGGGATATCAATGTGTTCTTGGATAATTTTTAGGAGGGGTAGACTATATGCACTGCCTCACCTTTTTACATTCTAGGTAGGATATCAGCGTATTCATGTATAGTTTTAGGTAGGGTGAAGACAGGAACATTTCCACTTAGTGTACAGATGTTTGAAAAGCTGAGTTTTGAATTTTTAAGTTGAGTAAAGTCAGTAATGAGATTAATTCCACAATTGGACATGAGTAGACATGGTGAAAGACAATAGTTTCATAGTTATCACTTCCACCAACAACTTGGGAGTGTACCAAAGTCTATATATAATGTCCTGACTGTGTGTTTGTTAAAAATTGCTTATTCCATTTGCTCTAAACAGATTTCTAGATTACTTTTAGGCTAACAGCCCTTGGGGGTCATTTTAAGCCTAGTCAATTAGAACATGTGAGAATCAAATGCTGCACCTTATGTTTCTAAGGTAAACACCTTAATCAGCCTCAGTTATAGCAACGATAGTACATTCTCAGTATATAAAAAAACAACAGACTTTTCCTGAAAACAAAGAAACTAATCTTGTCCATTAAACTGAAGACTACTAATATGAAATAACAGTCCATTAAAATTATACAAAGAAGGTTGTATCATCTTCATTTTTAAGTAGGCCATTTGCATATGCTTAGTGTCTACTGGTGTTAGGACTCATAAATTAGTTCAAATGGGGCCATGTCAGATATAGTTTGATGCCACCAGTATTCTACTTTCTTTTGATTCTTATCCAGTTTTGTTTACTTTCTAGACCTTAGATATAGTGGCAGTTTACAAGCAAGGTAATACTTTTTAACATGATTTCTGGATGACTTACTTTTGAAGGGGTCACTTTTTCTACATATTCTCCTTTTTTTTTTTGAGGGGCTGGTCCTCAGTTTGATATAAGGTACCTGCTGAATGAGACAACATCTGCTGAGTCAGTGACTTGTAAGTCATAACATCTTTAACTTTCTGCTTTCCTTCTTCTTCCAGGTTGGGAGCCATTTTGCTTTTGTTACTTGGCCTATTCCCACTTTTAACACCATTTGGTAAAGAACCTAATATTGCATTATCCATAACCAATAAAGCCCCAGTTTCAGTTTGTTTAATATTTGTACTCATGGCCTATTTATATTTCTTTATATTCCATGTTTAATGTTTTATAATGTGTAATGCTTTATTGATATTTATTTATATTATCCTTCATTTGTCTGCACAGTTCTAGATCAGAAAGATATACCAAAGTTTTATACATACCTCATTTTGGCACACAGATGTTCATGGATTAACAAGTGAGTATATTGTCTTATATGCTTGATTTTTTTTTTAATGAGATATGCAATAGTTTGGAAGTTTGTCTATACTTTGGCCCAAGCATAATCAAAATGAGAATGTCACATTAGTCACTATTGCAAATCATACAAATAATTTGTAAATCTCTTTTGATTTCTTTTGAAACCACACAAATATATATATATATATATATATGGTTCCCCTTCAAACCATCGAACATTTCAAACATCGAAGTTCAGATCATCGAGACCAAAACATCGGGTTTTAAAACATCAAATGTTTGAAGGGGAAGAAAAAGGTAAGTGTAGGTGGGAGAATATTTGTGTTTTTGCAGGGCACCAAGGTGCCCTGCATACTGTGTGTGTCTATGTGCCATCTGTGTGGTGGCACTACAGATAGGGTACGGAAAATCTCCCATTTAGCGCTTTTGCGTATAGCGCTAAATGGGAGATTTCTCTTTACTCCACTGTAGTGCGGTCTTGGAGTTGGAATATTAAAGTAGGGGATGTAGGGGGTGAAGCCCCCTGCATACAATTGTTAAAATTTATTTATTTATTTTTTTTTTTTGGTTACACTTGTAACCTTCGATGTTTCAAAATTCGATGTTCTGGTCTCGATGATCAGAACTTCAATGTTTTTAAATTTTGATGGTTAGAAGTGGAACTATATATATATATATATATATATATATATATATATATATATATATATATAGATATATACTGCAAAATTCTATTTTTTCACATTCACCAGCTTCATTTTTTTTTCTGCCCCTTTCTTTGTTTACATACAATGTCTCTTTTCTTTAGAACATTCTGTGGTATTCTGCAATATACTCTGTTACAAAGTCACTGAAAGGGATCTCTTATTAACTTAACATACCTTGTGTTTTTCTCTCATGTTCTTACCAACAGTTCATTTCCTTCAAGTAGCTTCTTTTCTTCCTTTCATGACACCAGTAGCTTATATCCAATTATGCTCTACTTCTTTTAAAATCTCGATTTCCTCTTCTTTCTTCTTCTATAAATGATTGGTATAGTTCTTTTAATATCATTTGCATGTTTTTATTTTATTTATCTTCTGTTTTAATCATTTGAATCTGTTTTTTTTTCTGCTAATTTTTCTTTATTGATCTCAAGTCTGTCAACAATGTAGTTGTCCTATCTTTGGCATTTATACACCTATCAACTGTCAGCTGTCTTGTTAGTACTACATAAGATAGTTATGCTCCAATACTGAGAATATATTTGCCCATGTTATTTTAAAAGCCCACCTTCCTTATAGCAAACACAATACTTTTCTACCTCTTGTTTTACTTTAGTTGCTCCTCAGACTTAAGTCATTATTGCTAAATATTTTCTCAAGCATCATATTCTACCACAAAGCTGTTTTTAACTTTACAGGCATTCAATATATTGGTCCACCCATAATGACTCATGTAGACTCTGTTTTTTACTTTCCTTTGCATGTCTTTCAGCAATGCTGTCACAATATAAGAAATCAGCATAATTATTATGCATTCAAAACTTCCATTTTGCAGCTAGCCATATCACACATTTTGCAATGGCACATCACTAAATCCACTTTTATCTGTAGCTGCAAAAACTGTATTTTATATTATATGCATTTTCCATTGATTTTACTCAAGCATAACACAATTTTTTAGACTTCAGATCCCTCAATTATAAATAAAATAAAACAATAGACTAAAGCTTGCTTGTTCCAGTAAACAACCACTCATAGTATATATCATCAAGTTAGTTTTTTATAGGATTAATAGTTACTTCATCTCCTTCTGTGCACTGTTACTCAGCTCTGTTATTTATTTAAGTAATTTCTTTATTTGCTTGTTTGCTTGCTTGTTGTTCTTGGTGCTGAGGACCAAGAACAATCTAAGTCGCTAATATTAAACACAGCTGTTAGGTACAAATATCCTGCTAACCAGTTCTCTGGCTAAAATAAAAATTCACATTCTTTCAGTCTGAGGTAGAGTGGTATCTTACCTTGGTAGTCAAAATGGTCCCAGAACCTGTTTACCATCCAAATCCAAGAAGACAAAATCCAAAGTTCCATACTAAGCACAGATCCTCAAAAGAAACTACCAAAGAGAAACTGCTGTTAGATTGCTTCTGGTAACCATCACTTGATAGTCTTTAAAATCTTTTACACCAGATGTTGCTCACTGACTGCTCTGTACCTTTCTGAGTCACAAAGGTGCTTTCATCCACAGTGTACTCTACCCCCAACTAGGATATTCTGTCTAAGTCCTAGTGGGGACTTCAAACATTTTTGTTGGACATTACTACAAGGGCAGGGGGATGTGCAGAGCACATCCCACATTAAACCCAAATCTGGGAGGAGTATTTGTGTTAAAGCAGGGGGGTCTATATGTCTCATTTTAAGTGAAAACCCACCTGCCACAGCCTCTTCCCTTTTTGGGCTTTGTGGCCATATGTATCCACCATGACCATATCCACCTTTCCCTTCAGTCAAAGCCATGCATACATTGACCAGTGAGGAGCAGATAAGGAAAGTCAAATTTCACCTGCAGGTTTTAACCCTCTTGATTCAAGCATACATTGTTGGAGCATAAAACAGCATTGTCCTTCATATATCAGGGAATTTAAATAAACAATACACAATGAAGCTTTCCCTTTCTCTTTCAACAATGCTCATTCTCCCATCCTCAGAGCAGGTAGTACAATAACATCAAATCTCTAAACCTTTCCTTAAAACAGAAAGTCAATTTGACCAAATTTCTTGGCTATCTCCTTAACAAAAAACTTGAATGTGATGCCTATACTGATCAAGGTGTTGTCAGAACTAAACAGGAGCTTGTTAAACTTTACAACAGCAAGTTGTTCCTCACTAATATAGAAAGGTTGTCAATTACATAGTCATGCCTGTTTGCTTCCCTTCTTTACTCAGCCCACCTTTCTATAGGGTCCTGTCCATCACTTCATTATAAATTAGAAGGCATGCAAATGAGATTATACATTTTTAAAGGTCATCTTAGTCATGCTCACCACTGTGACTTCCTACAACACCTGCATCAGCTATAATTTAGTGATTATATGTGTTTATTTAACTATGTTGTGTACATAATCCTTTATGCATTCCCAACATATTCATCAGCTTCAGTTCCATTCTGTATGTTATCCTTTATGCATTTCTAACTGCACTGATCTCGCAGAAACTGTGAAATTACAATACTCTGTGCATTAGTGTAGACCTTCCACAGGAGAACTTCAAGCTGTTTCAAAATCAAAGAATAAATTTGGTGACTCCAAATATTCTGTTGCAGTGATAAAATAATAGAATAAACTCAGATGCAAAGCCAGGGTTGGGAGAAAGGGCAGCCACCTCAGGTGCAAAGTGTTAGGGGGTGTGATTGGCAGATCCCAATCAGTCATCAGTGTGATGCTAATATTGCATATCCAGTCAGAACACAAATGCTGTGGCACTCCATGTCTTCAGTGCAACAGCAGAATGCAGAAATACAGATATTGCATTTGTGGTCATAACTGAATTGTTTCACCACTCTGTGTGTGGCAAAAATGTAGCAAGTAGATCAGGAGACAGCACTGGACACAATCATAGTTAGCTATACTTCTGAATAAGCTATCTCAGAGCCTTAAGTATAGTTAATAGAAGGTAACTTTCAAGAGAGCAGTAGAAGTCATTCTCAGAGTACTTGGAGCTTCAACTGTGGGATTACATAGGTTTTATCAAGATATAAATCATATTACTGTGCTGTGGCACTATGTAGCTTTGTGTTTTATATTTTACTATTAAATATTAAAGACATGATTACATATTTAATACTTGAGTTAACACAATTGCTTATGTGTTACCTTATACTATATCTCGTTGTGTATGCTGTCACATATGTCAGTTATTATGTGTTTTGTATGAACTACTGTAAGCATCTGCAATCACTGATATAGTGGATTGTGACTGGGTCTCTGATTATAACCTGGATGTTGTATGCTTGAGACATAGATGTCAAGAAGTTGTCCTTGAGATCAAAGCTCAAGAGCTGACTCTTCACATTCATGCCAAGAGCACATAACAACCCACGTTATAATCAGAGAGATCTGATCATAATTCTCTGTAGTGCATGGTGCATTACCTGCTCATATGTACTATAAAACTCAAAGAAAAAAGTATAGTAGCACTAAGTGTTTTACAGCTTGGAAAATTGTAATATGCTTACCACTGCAAAGTAAAAGGTGTAATCCAAAGCAGCGAAGAGCAGCAAGAAACAGCGATGAAGCCAGAGGAAATCTCCACAAAAAGTTTATTCAAACACACGACATAAAATTCATCCAAGTCCTTCTCTCAAGCGCTTTCGCTCAGTGCAATACTGAGCTTTATCAAGATAACAATGCAGGGCAGAGCAGCCTTATTTATAAGTCTCTTAGTGAGATCATGTGCTTCATTAATTAAAACCAATCAAGTTAAAATTAAAATTAATTGCTGACTAATTTGAAAATTAAACAGCACAATGTTGTATGAAATACATAAAATCCTAAGTAAATACCTTTTGTTAAATATCGTGTAGTTAAAAAATATTATTTAAAATCACAAAACATTTCTGTATAAATAAATGAATAATGTTATATATATTATCTCATAGAACCACATTTGCAGTAATTAATTCTTATAATACTGTTTAGTGTGCAATAAATAGTGCAATAGAATACCACAATAAACAATGTAAGTAATAAATAGTGGTAAATAGAAATCAAATGTTAAAAATGCAAAATTAAAAATAAAAATAATAATCAAGTATTAAATATTCAAACATTGTTACATAGATTATGCTCCCTATACTCAGAATAAATGCAAAATATAAATAATTTGATACAAATAAATAATGTTGATGATCTCTTATTAAATGTTATATGTTATAACTTAGCTCTTCTTAGTTTCAAAACACTACTTAAATTTATATAGTCATTTAACCATGGCCATTTAGCTGCATCCAATCTCAGTTGCCATATAAGCTCCCTATATTCCAGTTTAGTCTCACAGTCTTGTTAGGTGTTATCTGGTCTAACACAATAAACTTAATTTCCATATCTGGGCAGGACAAAGAGTGTTTAGAAAAAGCATTGGTCTCTTTTTTCTTTGAAATATCGTAGAAGTGTTCATAGATTCTTCTCTTTAGGGTCCTTTCTGTTTTCCCAATATAGAAACTTTGACATTTTATACAAAAGCCTAAATATACAACATATTTTGCATTGCAGTTAAAATACCCATTAGACCGGAATAGATATTTCCTAGATGGGATGTATATAATATGATCATTCAACATAGCAGTGCATTGTTTGCACGTTCCACATTTATAAGTTCTTTTCTTAGATCTACTACCAGCGGTATTTGTCATTTCTTTTCTTTCAAATAGCTCTTTCATGTTAGTACCCCTGCGTCTAACAAATGTGGTTTTAGTTGGAACCTTTGTTGAAAAATCTTCATGCAATGTAAGAACTGGCCAATACCTTGTTATTGTTTCCTCTATCAAATCAGAGTTGTTGGAAAATGTATGTATATAACTAATTTGTTCTAGTTGCTGGGTATTCTTGTGCAAGTTGTCCACTTGCGGTAACATGCACCCTAAAAGTGGTGGGTATTTTTTTTCTCTGCATGCGGAAATTTCCATGACCAAGTTCTTGACTAGTTTGGCCGGGTAGCCCCTTTCACAAAATTTCTCTTCTAAAAAGTTAACCTCATTTGAGAAGTATTCCGCAGTGCTACACATTCTAGAAGCACGGATTAGTTGCCCTTTGATAATTCCTTTCTTTTGATAGAAAGGATGACTGCTACCAAAGTGTAGATAAGAATTAGAATATGTGAGTTTCCTGTATACTCTTGAAGCAAACTTGCCATTGGTGAGATCCTTGATTATAGTTACATCCAAATAGTTCAAACTAGTGTTACTGACCGAGTGTGTAAAAGTCAAAAAGGAAGTGGTGGAGTTAATGTAATTGACAAATTTCTGAAAATCTACCTTTGTTCCATGCCATAACAAACATATATCATCCACATAGTGTTTAATATGTTTCACCCAGTCTGTGCTAAATATAAAAGTCTGTTCCCATTTGTGCAATACAATGTTCGCATACAAAGAGGCACAAGAAGCTCCCATTGCAACTCCCAATTTTTGTTTGTAAATTTCGCCATTGAAACAGATGCAATTTGTTTATTTAGCTGCAAGGTCTATTTGTTTATTTAGCTGCCAGGTCTGTTTGTTTATTTAGCTGCAAGCTCTGTGTGTGTGTGTGTGTGTGTGTGTGTGTGTGTGTGTGTGTGTGTGTGTGTGTGTGTGTGTGTGTGTGTGTGTAAAAAAGAATGACCCATGCTCAAACCCTGTACCTTAGATACAAGGGCCTATATTCTCTACCCAGACTGCGGTGGTGGTGCTGTGGTAGCATTGTCGCCTCACAGTAAGATGTTGTCCTGTTTGATTTTCAGCTAGACCGTCTTCTGTGTGGAGACATGCGTGAATGGACATGCCTTCGTTGAAGGTTGTGCGTCAGAGCTGGCAACTCGGCACATAAAAATCTACTGCCAATCATTAGTGGACCTGAGTTCCGCTGTGGTGACCCCTAATTGGGAAAAGCCGAAAGACACAACAACAACCACCACTAAGTTAGCTGTCAACTGTCTGGATTTTCACAGAATATTTGGCTCATACTTTTGGTCTGTTCCTCTTAAAATCTGTGTTTTTCTGACAAATCAGTGAGAATGGAATTCAGTAAATAATGATAGCCCTTTAAGTTTGTCTTCCTATCTTTTTAGAAAACACATGGTAACACAAAGCACCATATTAGCAACTTTCTAGTTTATGCAAGTAATATTTAAAATGTGTCCATGGTTTTTGAACTTTGCCCCCCCCCAATACATTTTGCCTTTTTCCAGATTTTTTCTGCTGTGAAATTGCAAAATTTAGCTGTGGCAAGTGGATGGTGCAGTAATAGTGCTGTTGCCTTACAGTAATATGTTCTCTGGTTTGATGCTGGGGTAGAGTCTGTATGTCCTCCCTGTGTTTGTGTGGGTTTCCTCTGGATGCTCCAGTTTCCTCCCATGTTACAAAGACATATGTCTTGAGCATTTCTCCGTGGGCCTCTGCTGAAAATTGGCTTTGTTCCAAGTTGGACTTTCTTGTTAAAGAAATCAATTTTACAATGAGGCGAGAGCTTCAAGGGAAAAGAAGTTTAGTGCTGCTTATTGCAAGTCTGTTTGCATTATTAGTAGCACAACAGGTAGTAGCTTTACTTTTGATGCAGAAGGCTGTGGATTCTACTCCCACAGTATGCAGATGGATCACTGATACTGTACTGTGTTGTACTTTAAAGGGAGTGGACGCTGCAGTCCTGTGAATGTCCTCCTTTGGAGGAGTTACCTAGTAACTATGAACCTGTTATCCATTTGCCATCCATTCCCTATTGCAATTACTAACTTATAATTTTTTAAATGTAACATAGACAATTTATTCTTCAAGGGCAGCAGTCACTTTATTTGTAGATGAAACAATGAAATATAAAGTTGTTTCCTAGCAGCAACCTCTAGTTAGAGATCCCTTTAAAGTGGAATTATTTAGGTGACTTACTTCTGCAGGGATTTTGCATATTTACTCATATTGGTGGATTGTAATGACAGATGTTTGAGTGGCCTGTTATGGTTAAAATTTTCTGAAATGGGTAGTTTTGTCATTATTGGTTCATACATTTTGTTTCATTGCTTACTAGAAGACTGTTCAAAACTACAAATTTAAAACACATTCTAACAACTGGTGCTATATTAAGCAAGTAATATAATTTAATACAATTAGGAAGGTGAATCAAAGAATGCATACATATATGCATTTCCCTAAAAATGTGTTTGAAAACAGCCCAGAGGAAAGTGTGAAGATTCAAAATCATGGGCAAATTTTAAGCTTTACTGTTGTTAACAAAGCAATGGATGAAGGTAAAACAGTTCACAACACATTACCTTCACCTGGCCAAGCCTTTTGACACAATCCCCAACTCAGGTGTAGTACAAAAGATGAATAATGTAGGAGCAAACACATGCATCACTAGCTGGATTGCCAACTTGCTCACAGGATGCAGGAGATCTAAATAGGGGAAGAGACCAGTCAACAGTGGATTCCCCCAGGGTTTGATGCTGAGACTTTTTTTTGTTTGGCATATACGTCTCAAAAGTAAAAGGAAATACCAAAAGGCTTTGGCCGGCTAAGTTTGAGATGACTACAAGCTAGGAGCAGTTATTTGATCCCCAAATAACTTAACTATCATGCAGGAAGTTTTGTCCCAAATAATAACTGGTGTCAAAATCATGACAATGCCCTCTGAGAAAAGACTCAATTGTTTGGCATTTGGGAATTTGTGTGTACAGTGACCTAACTTCTGACCACCATGTGCCCAGAGTCATAAGAAAGTATTTCTGTATTGCACAACTTATAATAAACAAATTGTTTGTGACCAGATCCAGAGATGTTGCTGTCCTCCTTTACAAAGCTCTCATTAGGTCAATCCATTTTGTATAATGCCCACTTTGGCATGTATCTGTCCTGTCCCATGTAACAATTGGAATACCTTCAGAGAGATACCTTACTAAAAGGATACAAGTCCTAAACAATAGGTTTTGCATGGACCACCTCAAAGATTTATTACTATACTCAGTATCCTACAGAGTGCATAGAGGTGATGTGCCTGGCATACAAGGCATCCTCCGACCTAATACAGATGGACCTACTGAACATCATCAAGTCAAATGGCATCAGAAATACTCAGTCCAGGTATCTAAACTGAATGTTGTGGAGAGATGGATATCTATCACAGAGGCTACCACTGCTCCAGAACAGACTATCCATAACAATAAAACAATAAAACAAAGCTCATCCATCCATATTCAAATCAACCTGGATCTAAGGATGTGTAATAGAAAATGTACTCCAGAATTGCCCCTCATGCCACTAATAGATAGAGTCAGTTCCTAAATGTTGCATCCCTTAAATGGGTCCCCTCAAATTATCTATGGTATGATCACAGTTATTTTCACTAGGGCTAATATACAATTATCAGCCATGGGATAGGTAAGACCAATCAGAAAATGTTAATTCAAGCACCAAAAGGGAATTGGCTAAGCTTAAAATGTCCTCCAAGTGAACCTATGTTGTGGTGGTAAATAGTTATAAAAAATTGCCCTTTTTAGATCACTAAATGTCCCTCTCACCCCCCCCCCCCCACCCAGTCTTCAACAGCTTCCGGCACCTATGAAGTTTGAGCCAGTTAACTGTTTTTAATGCTACACAATGGTGGGTCTGGCATGGTCTTTTGCAAGCAAATCTGGCAACTTTGTTGTAGATTGCTCAAGTAGAGAATTAAGTGAGATTTCTAGACTGGCCATGATAGGGCATCCATCTAGGAGAAAGGGTAAGAGGTAAGTGATAGCTATAGTTACCTTGGCAAAGTTTGTAAGGAATTTCTTTACTCTGTAAAACGTACTTAGTTTTTGAAGGGTTTCGTTGATGCTGTTGTGGATATAGAAATCACATTTAAGATTGTCACTGATTTTCATGCCAAGTAGTTTTCTATGTGATGTAATTTCAGTCATGGTATTATTTATGTTAACACTTCTTAACAAGTTTAATTATTTTTTTATAAACTAACTTCTGCCCGCTTTATGTAGTTAGGCCTTTTCTACATATTCTCTTGTATGTGCCCCTTCTCAGCACCTTGGTGTCTTTTCCTGAATGTCTTTACCTTGCAGTCCTTTGAAACACTTTTACCATTATCACATTCTGTCCCACTCTGACTTCTACCAACACCTGTCTCATTGTTTAACTAATATTCTCTACTTTTAACTACGTTTTCCTAATTCTGAATTAACTTCTTCCTCACCTCATCTGCTTCTTTTATTTATGTTCAGCTTCCCCTCCGGTTTCCTTTTCTACTGCTTCTTCCACTCCATCGCTCATCTTTAGTTTTGCAGTAACCTTTCACACTTCCTCTTTCTCTGTTTCTAGCTAAATACAAATAATGCCTTTGTGAATCTTTGTGATGCTTATAGGTGTGCATAATATTTATCCCACATATCCATGGACGCACTGTGTTGGGTTATTTCATAAGGCTGCAACATCACTGCTACTTTAGTCTTTGCTTGTCAAGTTCTGAAAAGCACCTCATTGCTCCACTGGGGTGGGAGGTGAACCTAACCCACCATCCCTGCATCCATCCCCAGGATAGATTTTCTTTTTATACAGTGCTTTCCTGACATGACTTCCCAATGTAATGACTCTTCCTCCTTTGTCAGTTTTCACTTTCTTTCATTCCTTCTTAACTTTCAGTTGACTCCATTAGCATATTTCATTCTCATTTATTTGCTATCATACTATCCTGGAGTACCAATGCATTCCTATAAATCATAGCTTGGTCATTTATTTAAACTTTATATCATTCATCACAGGTATTCATCTTCATACTTTTTTTATAATTCATCAGTGGCTCTACACACTCTTTCTGATTCCATAGTCACAAATAACTGTGAATCAGTATCCTTTCTTCTCTGTCACACCTCAGTATGCATATATAACTCTTTCTCATTAATATATTATCCATCACATCTTCTTCACTGAAATTCCAATCTCCTAATCTCCAGTGCCCATATCTGGCACACTTTTTGTTGAGCAATTAGTATGGTCTGCTTAAAATAATGAATACACCAAATATGTTACCCTCTACACTTTTAACCTCTTAAACAAGTCTCCTTCTTTCAATGCATGTCTTTCCTTAAACAGCCCAGAATGGAGAGATGATGAAATTATCAAGAAAAGTAGAGGAGTATTGATGGAACTGAAGCCATCCTCAGGTCTTGGTGAGTACCTTCACATGGTGGACCTTATTTTTAAAAAATCTCGGCACGGTGACACTGCAATATAGACTGTATCTTATATAACATATATCATGGAGACACATAAGTTAAAACATAAAAGAGACATCTGGATGCACAAGTCCCAGGATGAAAAAGTGCTCAATCCTGGTGTGCACACTGATACCAGGACTGGAAAAAAATGTCACTGTAGAATCCTCAAGACACAGAAACATTCCTAAAATGTAGTTAGGCCAGGCTCACAAAACTGATAAGCCAAAAAAGAGTCATAATGATGACAGAGTGGACTATTGAGAAAAAGGAAGAAATTACATATTGATGCTATTATGCAAGAAGCTGAGAATTTCCAGATAGAAGATACTTAAAAAGATTAATAGAAAAATTAGAGGAAGAAAAATTCTTGCATAAGAAAAGCTGTGAAAAGCTTCAAATGCAAATCTGCATACATTAATATAACAGATCCATGAAAAGCAGTACGCAGACAAGGACATTTTGGGCTGCTGGAAAAAGAAGTGACAATGAAGGTGTAAAATATAAAGAATAAAACCAAGAGATTTTTGAAAGGTATAAACAGAGTGCTGATATGGTGCAATATTTATGCAAAAGAGAAAGCTAAACTCATCATTACAAAAAAACAGCTCCAAAGATATTTGAAGGGAAATACAGGCAAAGGCACCCAGTTATGGAAAAGTCCACTATACAAAAACATAAGAATACAAAAGGAGACTATAGAACAGAAGATTAGCAAGGTAGAAGATAAACAAATAGAAACTGAAGTTATGGAATACCTGTCAAGGGAAGGAATTAGATTAGAAAATCTAACAAAGGTTATGTCACAGCATAATGGAATAATGAGTCCTGAAATTAAGAAGAAACAGGTGGAGCAGGAGATTTCTGAAGAAGAAATATGGACATGAAAAGAAAAAGAGATTTGATGTGGTGCAATATGTATGCAAAGGAGAAAGCAAAACATATCAATACAAAAAAGTAGCACCACAGATATTTGAAATGAAATACAGGCAAAGACACCCAGATATGGGAAATTTCACAATCCAAAAAATAAGGAAATGAAGGTGGAAAGAAGAAAAGAAGATTAATAATGGAGAAGTTAAAGAATCAGAAACTGAAGTTATTGACAGTGCAGTGGTGCAGCAGTAGCATTGTCACCTCACAGCAAGAGGTTCTCAGGATCAATTCTCAGCTGGGGTGCCCTCTGTGCTGAGTCTGTAGGTCTTCCCTGCATTCATGTGGGTTTTCTCCAGATACTCCAGTTTCCTCCCATGTTATAAAGATATGTGTCTGGAGTGTTTCTCTTCGGGTCTCTGCTGAAAATTGGCTTAATTCAAAGTAGGACTTTCCCAGGAAACAAATGTTAAATAAAAAAATAAATAAATATTGATTATCTGTGAAGTAAAGGATTTAGTGTAAAAAAGCGAACTCAGCTAATGTCACAACATGATGGAACAATGAGTTCCCAAATTAAGGAGAAAAAGGTGCTGGAACCATCTGATCCTCTGTCACATGATAATGCTCTGGAACCTTCAGTAGGAAACCAATTGGGTTGGGAGGGTGGCCTAATGGTTAAGGTGTTTGCCTTACAAACACAAGGTTCAGGGTTTGAGTCTCATTAGGGATAATTGGCTAAGCTTAAAATGGCTCACAAGGGCAGTTAGCTTAGTACTAACCTATGTCAGAAGCCTATATCAGAATATAAAAGTTCTGATGGAGATGCACAACAAGAGAAGGAGCTGAACTAGTGGCAACTCTGACGCAGGCATTGTTGTGGAATAATAGGCACAAAAATGGGCCAATGAGGAAAACTAAGAAAGGCACACAGTATCAACGCTGAAACTGGTTTAATGGTAAAAAAACATAAAATAATAAAGATACAATAAAACAAACAAGTACAAAGCGCTTTCACCCGTACACATTCTGGGCATCATCAGAGTACTGAATAATTCTTTAACTGACTTCCATATTTAAAGGATTTGTTAATTGATAAATTAATAATATTAATATTAATTAATTGAACCACAACGCCTAGCCGACAACTTTTTAAAGTAAAAAATCCTTACAAATAAGGACATAGGAACTTATTGAAATACATCAATATGTAAATAAATAAATACATATTTTAAAAATACAAAAAACATATTGCATGTATATATATTACTCCATTTTTGGATAAAATCATGTAAAATGAGTAATAAATACCTAAGACAATGTGTATTGAATATAAATATATAAATGAATATATAAATAAAAGCAAACTAATAACAACCTCTGTAAAATTGTTTATCGACAAAAGTACATTAAAATACTGTAACTTAAATAACTGCGTTATATTGAATACATAAATGAATTTCCTGATAAGAATGTATTTCCTAATAAAAAATATGTATATGTATAACATGAAACAACTGTTAGGTGTTGATAATTGTTAAAATTTTTTTTTAAAAATTAAAAAAAATAGTATATTAGATGTTCAAGTTCCTAAAAAGTAAATACTTGTATGGTGTTAATACACTTGTATTTAAAGATGTTGTAGCTAATGTCAAATAAAATGAGACTTGTATTTTAATATACTGGCTATTGATATATATTCATTGATACCTGGTATAGTACTAGCGTTAAGTCTCAGTTGCCATAGGCATTCTTTTGCCTCAAGTAAAGTCTTGTCATCACCTCCTTTGTCGGTGTTAAGTGTAATTCTATCTATCACGAAAAATAAAAATCTCTTAAAATGTTGACATTTTTGACTATGTGTATATAGGGAACTCATGTTTTTTGGTGTTAGCCCTTTTGGAAACACAACATGTTTTTACATCTAGTTATTGGTCAAATATTGTGTTATACTTGAGATACCTGGATGATATTCTTATCTTTTGGAAAGGTACTAAAGAAGAATTATTAGAATTTGAAAATTTTCTAGGAACAACATCTTCTTTTCTAAATTTCACCAGTAAAATTTTTGATAACAACTGTGAATATTTGGATATATTATTCTACACTAGTAATGGTATGATAGAATCAAACATATTTAGAAAGAAAACTTATTCTAATTCTTTTTTGCATTATGACAGTTGCCATCCTTATTACCAAAAAAAGAATTTGGTCAAAGGACAGATGGTTAGACTCTCACAAATTATAAGTGACGATACACTATTTCTCTCGGAGACTGAGAAACTTTGTAATATATTTTCAGATAGGGGATATCCCCATGAATTATTAAGTAATGTTAGAAATGAGATTTATGTCAAGAGAAACCATATTTTTAAACCTATAATTAAATTTGGACTTGACAGTGTTACAAGTAAGAGTAATAATAAGACTAGAAATGACACTTTCATATTACCATATAATGAAACATCATCCAACATAGTTAATATTTTGCAAGAGACTTGGATTAGTGTTTTTATGAATAAGGCTGAACTAACAGACATCATAGGTAGTTACCCTAAGATTACTTACAGCAGAGGTATGAACTTGAAAGAGCTTTTTGAGACAAGTTAAAATAAGGACGTGCACAAAATATCAAGGATGAGCAAATGTCGTGCATGTAGGACCTGTAAATACATTAATGATGGACCTTATGTTGCTGTACACAACTTTGGGAAAACAATCAGATGTCCTGGATACTGCATCTGTAACACTAAGATGGTTGTGTATCTCGCTACTTGTTCAACTTGTTCAGTATACTATGTAGGAAAAACCATTAGAAGGTTGAGGGAATGTATTGTTGAGCATACTAGAGATATAAAGAATGAAAAAAAAACACAAGTTCCCTATATACACATAGTCAAAAATGTCAAAATGTTAAGAGATTTTTTATTTTTCATGATAGATAGAATTACACTTAACACCAACAAAGGAGGTGATGACAAGACTTTACTTGAGGCAAAAGAATGCCTATGGCAACTGAGACTTAACGCTAGTACTATACCAGGTATCAATGAACATATATCAATAGCCAGTATATTAAAATACAAGTCTCATTTTATTTGACATTAGCTACAGCATCTTTAAATACAAGTGTATTAACACCATACAAGTATTTACTTTTTAGGCACTTGAACATCTAATATACTATTTTTTTTTAATTTTTTAAAAAATTTTTAACAATTATCAACACCTAACAGTTGTTTCATGTTATACGTATACATATTTTTATTAGGAAATACATTCTTATCAGGAAATTCATTTATATATTAAATATAACGTAGTTATTTAAGTTACAGTATTTTAATGTAATTTTGTCATTAAACAATTTTATAGAGGTTATTAGTTTGCTTTTATTTATATATTCAGTTATATATTTATATTCAATACACATTGTCCTAGGCATTTATTACTCATTTTACATGATTTTATCCAAAAACGGAGTAATATATATACATGCAATATGTTTTTTGTATTTTTTAAATATATATTTATTTATTTACATATTGATGTATTTTAATAAGTTCCTATATCCTTATTTGTAAGGAATTTTTACTTTAAAAAGTTGTTGGTTAGGCGTTGTGGTTGAATTAATTAATATTAATATTATTAATTTATCAATTAACAAATCCTTTAAATATGGAAGTCACTTAAAGAATTATTCAGTACTCTGATGATGCCCAGAATGTGTATGGGTGAAAGCGCTTAGTACTTGTTTGTTTTATTGTATCTTTATTATTTTATGTTTTGTTACCATTAAACCAGTTTCAGTGTTGATACTGTGTACCTTTCTTAGTTTTCCTGGTTTTGTTATTGTGGATTTATTCACTTTCGTAAATGGGCCAATGAATTCCCATATGAAGGAGCAATGGATGATGCAGGATGCAGCTGAAGAGTATATGTCATAGGAAGACATTCTGGAACTTTCTGTAGAATACCCGCAGGGAGTAGAGAGCAAAGAATGTCCCTCAGTTTAGAGGAATATGATGTGAAGAAAGAGTTGCTTGATTTAATAGAGCTGGATAGATGTATTAAGACTGATGAAAGAAATAGAATGCAGAAAGTAAATAAAACCGAAAATGTTAGAAATCTGATAAAACAGATGAGCACAGTAGTCAATACTATTACCAGAAATTCATGCGATACAAACAAAATAAATAGGATATATTACTGAGCAGCTAAACTAATAACAGGTAAAGTCTTACAATGAAAATACATAGCAATAAGGGATTAAGGAAGGCTAAAAATAAAATGCCACCATGGAAGTGCCAAACAGAGAAAACTGCAAAACAAGATAAGAACTGTCACTGTTAGAAGAATATAGCAAAAAGAGAGAACAGATCAACAGATTAACAAAAATACTTAGATAGTTGTGATAAAAGCAATGCACAGTGTCAAAATAAACTACAGTCTATCATACACTATTGCAAATAATAAACTGCAAATATCAGCACAGGCAGAAAAACATCAAAGATATGCAGATAAATATAAAGGAAAAGTACAAAATAAACAATTCATCGATTACCTAAAAAAGTTTTATAGAGAAATGAGAAACACCACCATAAAAGAAGAAACAAACACATTTTGGAGAAATATTTATGAAGACCCTGTGGAACATAACAAAGATACTGAATGGATAGAAAAATTGAAAGAGACAGTAAGAAGCTTAAATGTACAGGGTATGAAATGGGACAAAGTAACGGCTAGAGAAATTGGAACTAAATTAAGAAAAGCTCCAAAATGGAAAATCTCAGGCCCAGTTGCAGTGCCTGACTTCTGGCTAAACGTATTAACATCTTTACACAAAGATTTAGCCCTGAGTAAGAATTACTGATATGCATATCCTGAACCGACACCAACTTGGTTAACAACAAGAAAGATTAAGCCATCCTAAAAACTATTGACTAAGAACTTGCCTTCCGACGATGTACAAACTATATAATGCAGTTGATGTAAATAGAGTTTATAGTTATTTAGAAGAAAACTCAATCACGGGAACAGAACATAAATGTAACAAAAGAAAACTATATGGAATAAAGAATAATTTATTGCTAATACAGCCATAATGGAGAATTATAAAAAGGGGGATAATCTAAGCATAGCATGGATAGATTACAGAAAGTATTTGACAGCATCCCACATTCATGGATAAAGGAGTGCTTACAGATGTGCAAGATACATCCTTTAATGTTCAATTACATTACAGTGACCATAAAACAATGGTAAACTACTTTTCAATTAAGCCATGACAGAGGGCAAATTATTATCCCAGGGATCAAAATTCAAAGGGGGGGGGGGTATTCCAAGGTGATTCTTTGTCACTGCTGTTGTTATGCCTTTCTCTTTACCAATTAAGATGTTTTCTTTACAAATTGTGTCTTGGTTACAATTTGGCTTCCACAAAAGGAACTTCCTTAAAGATTTATCATCTACATTTTAAGGATGACTAAAATTAAATAGTTAATTGGATGATGAGTTGAAATTACAACTGCAGTTGGCTAAAACTTTCCCAGATGATATAAGAACGACATTAGTCTTGATAAATATGCAAAAGCAACCTTTAAAGGAGGAAAGTTACAGAACTAAGAAAATATTAATCTAGGACAGACATGTGATATAAAGGAACTTGAGCAGGAAAGATTATGTAAGCATTTGAGAACTGATAAGGAGGTGTCAATAAAACATAAATGAATGCAAATAAAACTAGAAGACTAAAGCTAATATTGAAAACAGCCTTGACATCTAGGAGTAAAGTCCAAGCTATACACAAATTTGCTCTTCCTATTCTAACTTACAGTTTTAGGGTGACTGACTGGTCCCAAAAGGTACTGGATCAGTTGGACAGAAAAACAAGAAAAAAGTTTCAAGCTTATCAAATGATATATAAACATCAGTGTATACCAAGATTATATATTCCACACTCTAAAAGAAGGATGGACCTTCTCAAAACTGATTGCATGTATAGATCTGCAACTGTGGGACTGCATGCAGATCTGCTGAATGTATCAGGTCTAAATATAGTGAAAGTTTTACAGCATGAGAAAAGGAAGTCTAAAATTACCTCTCTGCTTAGTTTAGCAAAAGCATTCAGATGGCAATTGGAATGAAAATCATACCAGAAGACAAACTCTGACAGCAACTGAGTGTGGAAAAAAAAATCAAACAAAGAATATAAGGACAAGGATCAGATGAGAAGGAAAGAAATGTGGAAAAGCCATAAATATAGTGTCAAATATAGATATATATTTGAAAGACCTCATGTTCATCAGGATTTGATGCCAGAATGGTTAAGGAGAGGTTAGTTGAAACCAAAGTCTGAAAGGTTAATAATGGCAGCACAGGATAGTGGATTATATACATGTTGGTTTACCATGTCCACTGAACATGTAGGAGAAACAGGCAGACGTAGGTTCTGTAAAAAAGAAATGGAAACAGTTCCACACCTTGTTGCTGGTTGTGATATACTCGTGGCAGAGGACCTGTGCACTGAAAAGCACAATAATGTGGAAAGATTGTTGGACTGGGGATTGTGCAAACACTATTTCATAGAAGTAGCTGAGAAGCATTGGAAACATGAACCACAAAGTATTATAAAATCCAAAGAAAACCAAGTTATTCCAAAAGGAAACCACAAAGCAGCATTTTAATAATCCAAATAAAAGTAAAACAGAGAATGGTTAAACGCTTCCGTCTGTCAAGTCAGACATCTTCAAAACCACCCATATTAAACTCAAAGTTCTGCTTAAAAACATTCAAAGAAACACGCCCCTCCAAAACAACCAATGCATTTAAAGAAACATGCTTACAATAAATACATGTAAAGAATTGAAATAATTTAAAATAATACAAAATAGTTAAAAGTAGTTAAAAACACTTACCCCCAGATTCACTAAACCTCCGTGTAAGACTTAATATGTCTTACTCGGAGGCTGCAGTTGAACGGTATGATGTCAGCGTGCCATGAATATTCATGAGGGAACACTGACTCAACCATAACTCTTACATGGACTGAGTAGGAAAGCAGGGGGTGTGTCCGACTGCCGAGCACTCTAAATGTCCATGCCCATGCAAGGTTTTAAAAAGCATAATGTCAACACACAAGAGCGAGTTCGCTCAAATGTAATTGCACCCAACACCACACTCCCCGACACTGTAAACCCCCATCATACTTATATAAAGTAAATAATTATTTTTTTTTTAAATCCACGATATAGCTGCCCGTATTTGCACGTGTGTGCACGGGTGTGCCCATTGCTTAGCTGTAGTTAGCAATTCCGGCATGGAAGAGCATAAGAAAGAATGTTTATGCAAATCACACCAAATTGCAATAGTGTAATGGCAGAGCATATGCACAAAGAGGAGACATTCACGGTTTGAGTCCCACCACTCCCCTTTGTATTTATGTTGTAAATCAGTATATGAAATAATACCAGACATATATGATTAAAATATTAGTAAAAGCAGTGAAATGGCCAATGTATCAGTGAAAAAAATATATATTTTTAAAGGATCCAGATATATAATAGCCTGCCATTAAGCAGTGCTTTACCCAGCTAAACAGAGGTGCCCAAAGTTTAAAAGCACTTTACCCAGTGCAATACAGGTGCCCATAGCTTAATAGCGCTTTACCCAGCGCAATAGAGTTGGCCAAAGTTTAAATGCGCTTTACCCAGTGCAATGTGTTTGTGCAGACATGCGTGCCGCACCAACTAGGACACTGTAGGACACCAGGGAGCAACGTAGAGCTAAGTTGCTTAAACGCAGCCACACCCCTTAGCCTGTCTAGACAGTATTAAAATAAAAGAATGACAAGGTTCAAACCCAGGGCACTGTGCATCATAATCAAAGTACAGAACCACTAAGCCATGACAGCTTAAAAAGAACAGCTACTATTAGCATACATATACTTATCAATAGTAGATTAACCATTACTAAGCATGTCTGCAGTCAGCCTAGAATTCTCAAAAATGGCCAATCACAAAAGAGTGTGGGAAATGCAGCATATTTAAGCCCCATAGGCAGGAATACTTGCCATAAGTGATTGTACCTCACATTTGCAGTCAGAATGGCAGGTGCAGGAGAGGTTTCACACTTCTGAGCGCAGCGTTGGGGCATCGTGGAGTCGAAATACATGGTTTGGTTCCTTGTCCACCGTCATGAGTCCAGACTCCTGCAGGGCCAGTTCCAAGGGATGGAGTACAAGGCTGAGGCTTGGAACCGGTTAGCTCATGACCTCACCAGTGCCACAGGCATTCCTCGCACCGGTGAGCAGGTCTGTCACCACTATGCAGACCTGAAGAGATGGTAGGAGGACTGCCTGAACCAATGGATACAGGAGGCCCATGGGATGCAGGATGCCCCACGACTAAGTAGCCATAGAATGCAGTATGTAAGAATTGATAATTGATTCTGTATAACGGATAGGTATGTCTCCATATCCCTTCATTTACTTCACAACTGCAAGTGACCGTGCTGCGAATCAGCAAGCCTATGCTGATAGGCTGCAAAGGCTGCGCCACCAGGCAGGTTAGTGAAAATTCTGCATATTTTATTATATAAAATAGGGGAGAGAGCATGAAATAAAGTGTTGTAGTACAATAATACAGCCACAAAATGGCCTGAATAAGTCCTCTGCATGTACTGTCAGATGAAATAGTCATAGTGCCAGAAAAAGAGCGTAGTAACCCATTAGGAAAGGTAACATACATCTGGAATAAAATCTCTGCAGGTACTGTCATATAACATATGTGAGTGAGCCAGCAAAAGTGTGCTATAACCCATTAATAAAGGTATAATATGTCTAGAATATGTTTGCTATATGCACTGTTATAACAAATAAAGGAGTGACCCTGTGGAAAAGTGTGTAATGTCAGTAAGAAAGGTTTAAAGCCCAGAGTGTGTGTGTCTCACTTAGTTTGAAATGTTGTTGTACCATTGCATTATACAAATAGTACTGTGTTAGAAAGTGCTGGCAACCCAGAGTTCTGCAGTCTCATCTAGAGTGGGTGATGGAAGTGCTAGTAGCTGTGAAGCATATATACAGTCCTCAACAGTCAGTTACTGGCTGGCATGCATAAGTAAATCTGGTACACGAGTAGCATGCTAATATGTTCCCCAGAAATGTGAGTGTGCTTCAATAAATGCAGGGTTCTGTACAAATTGAAGTGAAAATGTCATGTGAAAACATCCAGATATGTAGATAAAGAAATATAAATGCAACCATGAAATATGTAGCAGTAACATCTGCATCTTGGACAGTTAGCATGTCAGATATAGGTCAAGTATATATTGAACTAGCCAAACCCATTACACAACCTAATGCATGGTGGCAAGTGTAATAATACATGTAGGGAATATACACTTGCAGTCACTAGGAATGTAGTGTAGAGTAAAACTGATTATAAGATGTTAACTGAGTTTTTTTCCACACCCTACTGTTTGTGCATAATCCATGCAATTCCACACCTCAATGGGTATGTGTAATCTTAAATATTTGTTGGGACATATGTCCTATTGTTTTATAAATATTTGCATTCATGTTGATGCGTGTGCCCTGTTCAAACACCATGATCGTGGTGGCCTGTTGCTACCAAACATCCCTGCATGCTGTTGGAATATCCACTGTCGTTCAATATATGCATGTGTTATGCTTGCTGTTCAACTGTTGGAACCTTGGTGTGTTGGGTTAATGGGAATATTACTGCATGCTGTTACAACTAATCTGGAATGTTGTTTATGTTGTAAATAAACACACCTAATCACAGAACATATGGGAAGGCCAGTCCTAGCAGACCCACCTGTCCCTCCTCAGTTGGCGAGTGCTCCTGGCACTCACCTCCTCCATTGGTCCTGTGCCACCTTTGGGTGGAAGCACTGCAGGGGATGGGGCTCGTCCCCCCCCCGTGCAAGCATGGGCAGAGAAGGGCCACCTGTCACCCTTCAAAGGGTCCGAGCTGTGGTGAGTAGGGAGATCCAGCATTCAGTAGCTGATCCCCTATGCCAGCTTGAGGTGAGAGTGGTGCGTCTCTCGGGTGAGCCTGCCCGGCCTACTCAGCCCCCAGCACAGCCACCCTCGGGACTGTGAAGGTGCAGTGGTGACTGCCCATGGGTGGGGATCTCAGTTTCACTGTCACCATCTGTGGGCTCATGGGCTTGCAATTTCCAAACAACCTTCCCTGTCAATTGTGTTCACCCACCCCATGTGTCAAATTCTGCCCCTGTATGCATCTTGTTTGTCTTGTCTGTTTACCTCCCCAACCTACCTCCCCAAATATACCTACATCCCCTACCTCACACTCCACTCTCACCTGAAATAAAAATAAAAAAAGGGCAATCTGTTCCCACAAAAAAATTACGACCCATACATAGCTGCCCATTTCACAAACATGTCCACCGGACATGTAAACTGATAATTATAATTGGCAGTACAACATACTCTGCTGTCCTCACCCCTCTCTCAGGGGTGGAAGGTTGCAAATTTCACACCAAATTATGAACATATGCACATCTGTTGCTGGTAGAGAAATGGGCAGCTATGGGCCTTCCCTACACCCTTCCTGCACATCCCAACTGGTTTCTCTACTGTTTTTCCCTCTTTGTGCCCCCTTTTTCACCACTTTCCTATCTCCCCATTTTCTTTTCTTTCAAAGAAATTAGCACAGGGTTTAGCAGGAGTAAGCACTTTTAAGCAGTAGTTAGCGGGGGTGCGTGAGTGTGAGGTTGTGTGTGCTTAGCTAAGCATCGCTAAGTGTCGCGCAAACCCACACAAACCTGCTTACAACTGCTTAAAAGTGCCTTAGTCACTCTGTATGACAGGGCCCTTGTATTGCTCAGCAGCAAAATAAAATACACTGTAAGTCTCGAACCCCAGACCTTGGGCTCACCAGTTTGCATGAAGTACCACTACACCACAGCAGATATGCAATACCTTGGTGCTGAAAGAAATATATCATGCATTACAATGAGTGAATGTAAAGGGAGAATAGGAATGACATAACACAAATCATGTTCTGTGGCCCTTAACCAGCAAGTGTTGTGGAATTGCATGACATGACTGTGAAAAGAGGACCAGCCATGCTAGTAGGGAATAATGTTACAGTAGCACTTTACAAACCCACACAGTATCAGAACAGGATAAACACTGGCATATTTGAATAGGTCAGAGGGCAGACCTCCCAACTGTGACTGCTTTACAGGGATGTCCCTGATTTGCCAACAAATGTTAGCTGTGCCCCTCAGACTCCCTGTGAAATGTAGTAACAGTAGGCAGAAAGGTGGGGAATCCCACTTAATGATAAATGTCAATAAGTGAGAGTACACACTGCTTGCACGTCAAAAAAGGTGCAGTAATACATATGCTCAAAATCCCCCAAAGTCACAACTGCAAAATATCTGAAATATATCACAGGTGTATCCGACTGATATGTACCTTTCCCTGAGGCTGTTCAAATATATACCTGAGAGTATCTGAGGCCTGGAAGAGTCAGAAACACACAGGCATATCAGCCTGTCTGCTGTTACACACTCTGCAAATAGCTGTAGAATGAATTCCACAAGCATGCTCTTATGTAGGAGTACAACACAGAAATATCAAAGGATGTAGCCATGTACTGCTAGCAACCACCTGTGACAATGCCATTGTTCAGGTGCAGAAAAGACTGGTGTGGTGCACAGTCAATGAATACTAGGCTATCTTCTGTCTACCATCTGGATATGCCCACAGGTGGGAGCTACTCAGACGGATTACTAGCCTTTATAGACTTACAGGTACACAGCAACTCTGCATGTTCAGCAAGATAAACATCACACGATAATAAATAATGCACTCTGCAGTTCTGCACCCCTACCCAAAGGTAGTATATACCCATGTAGTCAGGCACAGCCAAGGGTGTAGGTAGGCATACACAGTAGTGAAATATGTCCAGTTGTCCTGAGCAGACTGTGCTAATGTCAACACAAACAAACCACAATCTGTTCAGAAGTGAGTAACGTACTAATGACAGTATAGTAGTTCACAAACAGTGCATGTGCCTGATATTCATAATAGGTAGTACAACATACTTAGTTGTCCTCACCCCTCTCTCGGGGTGGAAGGTTTCAAATATCCCTCTTAATGTATTGCATATGCACAG
Source organism: Protopterus annectens (assembly GCF_019279795.1). NCBI lineage: Eukaryota > Metazoa > Chordata > Ceratodontiformes > Protopteridae > Protopterus > Protopterus annectens. Next base: position 122,322,932 of record NC_056740.1, on the reverse strand, counting down.
CTGTTGCTGGTAAAGAAATGGGCAGCTATGGA